>NC_084742.1:29089451-29369451 GCF_033978785.1 Entelurus aequoreus | reverse complement strand
TGCGCTAGATAATACTTTGAAGGTCTGTCTGACAAACCAAAACAAACATATATATATAAATATACTCAAGTAAAAGTAAAAGTATGTTGCATTAAAACTACTCTTAGAAGTACAATTTATCCCAAAAGTTACTCAAGTAGATGTAACGGAGTAAATGTAGCGCGTTACTACCCACCTCTGCAAAACTGACCTTCCTTTGAGCAGATTGAGTTTCTGGAGCATCACATTTGTGGGGTCAATTAAACACTCAAAATGGCCAGAAAAAGATAACTTTCATCTGAAACTCGACAGTCTATTCGTGTTCTTAGAAATGAAGTCTATTCCACAAAATTGTTTGGGTGACCCCAAACTTTTGAACGGTAGTGTATATATATATATACTGTATGTATAAATTATTAACAATTCATTACAAAAAATTTAATTTTTTCAAATTAATAATACAAAATGATTAAAATTAATAAAAAACAACTACTATTTAAATACAACTTTATATATATATATATATATATATATATATATATATATATATATATATATATATATATATATATATATATATATATATATATATATATATATATATATATATATATATGTGTGTGTGTATATATACTGTATATATATATATGTGTATATATACATATGTATATATATATACATATATATATATATGTATATATATATATACATATATATATATATATATATATATATATATATATATATATATATATATATATATATATACATATATATATATACAGTATATATACACACACATATATATATATATATATATATATATATATATATATATATATATATATATATATATATATATATATATATATATATATATATATATATATATATATATATATATTAAATCATATAAATGTATATTAAAGTTAAAAGTTAAAGTACCAATGATTGTCACACACACACTAGGTGTGGTGAAATTATTCTCTGCATTTGACCTATCACCCTTGATCACCCCCTGGGTGAGTGAGTAGCAGCGGTGGCCGCGCCCATATATTATATACCCAGACTATAGTAAAACACATTTGTTTCAGTGGCTTTGCCGTGCAATCTAATGTTTTCTGTACGTGTTCCCTCAATTTTTAACACATTCACTTCATCTTTTCACTTGATTTCTTAAATCATTCATAGAATTATACACAAACAAGCACCTCAATTATTGCATATTTTGTCAATATTATCAACCCAATTATTGCCTTCTTAGAGGGAAAATAAAAGAGGAAAAATAAGCCTTCAAATTAAAAAAAATATATATATACAATTCTATGGAACTGTCAGCAGCTAATTAAAGTTAATTTGCAGCTTGTTTGAGCATAAAACATGAATGCAGCCGATTGTGACCTTTTTGAAGCAAGGGGCGGATTTGTCAGCTCATCAGGTCGTCAGCAGTAGCTTCCCGTCTGCTCGTCATCCCTAATTGAATCCTGTTGAAGTGTGCATACACAACACCTCAGGAGGCGCGTTTACGTCACAGTGAAGTGGATAAACGGAGGTCAAGACACCGAAAAACCTAATTAGGTCAGATTCACTGGAAGGCTCTATTTCCTTTTTTTCCCGGACGCTGTTGCTTCACGAGGTTGTCACTATAAAAAATACACAAGACACTTTGGCACGGCATGTAAAATTGATGGAACATGCACACTCAGCACGTCCTGCTGAAGGCTTGCAGGTATGTTACACGTGATGTCTGTCAACAGGTTGAGTATTCGAAGGCAGAAAGATGAGCTTCTTTTTTGACATACACGATAAATACATTTAAAAAGCGATTGTTCCCGTCCGCTATTTGTCAGAGGCAGTGTTCAGTTGCCACGGCAGCAGAGGCAGATGTGCACGGCTCTGATGTGAACTGTTGACCTCTGCACTGGCAGTAATGGATATGGATTTGTGAGTGTTGTAGCTATATTGTCACTAACGCAGCTCGGCACGCCATATGCCACACTGTGCATTTTTTATGTCAGGCTCGCAGATAATTGGCTGTTTGGAACCACTGCTCCCAGTACAGTCAGCAGCCATTAGCATGACGGCTGCCCTCTTTCAATACACCGTTAATTCCACAAGCCGCTTCAGATCTCTGTGCTACACATGACTTACAGATTTGCAGCTGCACAGATGCACGCATGCATTAACTATTAGGCGCACATGCGATGGCGTCACTGCTTCCATCCGTGGGCTACAATGCGCTGGCTGCAGGTGTTTTTATGCCTCCTATGCTCCCTGACACTGTTGTTCCACTATCATGTGTGTTGTACACATTGGCAACACAAATGTTGAGAATCATATTGAATATGTAATTTATTAATGTTGCAATTAAAAAAAATGTTGTTGAAAATATGTATTTGTGTGTCAAGAATTTATGGACCCATGCGCTACACCGGTGTTTCTTAACCATAAGGCAGGGGGGCCGCCAAAAAAGATCTGTTTCTCAGCTGAGGTTCGTATGGGCCGTAGAAACTCAGTTGTAATACACTTTTCCACCACTTGTGGCAGTAATGAAAATCTCAAAAGAAACAGAAGAAGTCTGGAGCTAAAGTCATAAAGAAGTTTCTTAAGCACAAAAATTATGACTAAAGTGATCAAGCTGTCTTTTAATTTGCACTTTAATTTCATAGACAGTTAAGAAACTGTCATTATTCATTTAGTTTCTTTATTATAGCACAGCATAATTGTATGTAAATTAACTTTTCGTGAGTTATTTATGAGTACCTTCTTATGCAGTATATTTGGCTAGTACTTATTTTTGTAACCTAAGCCTAAGGGTTATGTGTTAAATAAATAATAATATTTGTGATTGGTTTCATATAATTTGAGAAGTTTGTAAACTGTAAGTAAGTTAGATATAATTATTGAATATGATTCAAATTAAGCGATGGATTACTAATTAATTGTTAATATTTGAGTGGGCCCGAGGCCCCCCCCCTGTAGTGAAAAAGTTAAGGTTGAATATTAAAACATTAAAGAGTTCAGCGGCCATTTTGATATTTTTAACATTCAACAGGCAAAAAAAACCATGTAAATATATGTTAGAAAACTATATGGGCCTTTCCACCAAATCAGTGCCATTGTTGTCATAAGACTTTCAAAATAATTTAAAGACATTTAACATTCTCTATCCTGGAGATACAAATTGCACCAAATCGGTGGAATGGTCCATATAAAGAGGAATCTCGATTTTCTTATTTAATTTGTTCTTGAACGGTGTTCGTGAATACAAAAGTTTGTATATTTAAGCAAATTTCTCCATAAGAAACAAAGACGAATAAAGGGTTCAGCTTACCTGGGCTTCAGCTGAGGTAAGCCTGTGCAATAAGGCGGCTCTGACGGTCATCTTGTTTGAATTCCTTCTTTTTCTGGCAGGTGGTGACTCTCCTGTGAGAAAACGCTGCTCTCACTTCCTGTGTACACAATACCTACTTGAGCCAAGACAATAGTAAAGTACTATAGTGCTTGTGACACTGACTTCATTACACCCCACATGAATATTTCATATTCACCTCCCCCTGACCATCCAATTTTCATGAAGGTAATGGAGATAAAGCCCAAATGGAATATTAATCCCATCAGAAAGGTGGTAGAAAATATCCGCTGTGGGTAAATGTTGTCAGCACCAGTGGAGGGCGCTCGTCCTCAGTGAACTCCTGACCTCTGCTGCTGGGCAGTAATGAGGACACTTTGATTATTTAGGCAAACACGATGATGTACACTGACTCAGTGAACCTGTGGACGAGGACAGAGCTGACTTCCCTCTCTCGGTTAGTTGTCCTCTTCAGCCTTAGGGCTTCTGCCACCATGAGCTGATGGGAGGATGCTCGGCGAGGACATCAAGCACTCATCGTGCAGCCTAACCTTCAGCTGAACCCCCACTGAGGAGAAAAAAGTTGCTCATCCTCGATTTTCTCTTCACATTGACCTCATATAATGAAGACAATAATTTTAATGGACAATAACATGTTTTATTTGTACAAATTATTACATTATTGCAAAGACATTCTGGATGAGTCAGGTCATCTTTTTTTCCTGTGGTAAAAACAAGATGTTTTATTCATATCAGCGTGTTGCTTTCATTGTCCCTTCAGATATGTCACTGAATAAATAACATTGATATGTCTATATTATTTATACCATGCATAGTCAAAGTTTGACTCATTCAAGCACACAAAAGTACATAAAAGATCACTAACGGAAGGCGGTGTGTGAAATGGCTTCAGATGCACTTAGAAAGACGCTCGTTCGCTTTAGTGTGCTTATGATTTGCAACGCTTACCCAGTGCTTCTTTATTATTAGCCAATCCTCTCAGCTTCTGCCAGGCTCTTAGCCAATGGAGACCTCGGTTTTGTGTGTGTGTGTGTGTGTGTGTGTGTGTGTGTGTGTGTGTGTGTGTGTGTGTGTGTGTGTGTGTGTGTGTGTGTGTGTGTGTGTGTGTGTGTGTGTGTGTGTGTGTGTGTGTGTGTGTGTGTGTGTGTGTGTGTGTGTGTGTGTGTGTGTGTGTGTCATTAGCTAGATTCCAGGAACTGGCCCTGGCCCACTGGACGCACTCAGCCGTAAAGGATGACGTCCAGAGGGGGATTCATCATCTGCAGCATCGTCTCCTCTCTCCAACTTTGCTGTCTTTTCAGGAATGCCTCAGGATGAAGATGACGGAATTTGAAAGCAGGCTTTCCACATGGCGACTGTTTCACCTTGTGACCCTCCCTGAAAAGTCTTACTATGACTGTTAGATGCAAGTATTTTCATATTGAAATGAAAAAAGAACAAGCAATTCCTACACAGATAGTCGCAATGAGAGTACGAATGTAAAAATAAAAATGTTCAAGGGTAAAAGACCTTCACAGTACAGAGAGAAAAATGAGTATTCAATCCCTTGCTAATTGACTGAAGTTTATTCCCTTCACAGTGACCAGTCCATTATTTTATTTCAAACTCAAAGCCAGATTTGGACGACCACATTATTTTATGTGACCCTCGAAAGCTTAGATAGAATGCATTGATAAAGTACACCATCTTTCTTCTTAAATGTATATATGTTCTTTCATTTTTGACAGTATATAGTGCATGTACTGCATGCAATTGCATGCCTTTTAACTTTAATATTATCTGATCATGCAACATACATTACCCATCCAGCTATCCATTTTCTACTGCTTGTCCCTTTCGGGGTCACAAGGGGTGCTAGAGCCTATCTCAGCTGCATTCGGGCAGAAGGCGGGGTACACCCTGGACAAGTCGAACATACATTATACTAACAAAAAATAAAAACAAACAACAACAACAACAACAACAACAAATATATATATATATATATATATATATATATATATATATATATATATATATATATATATATATATATATATATATATATATATATATATATATATATATTATACTTAAAAATCAATTCAAAGCCAATTATCCATCAAATGTGTACGTAAACAAATATGATCAAAATAATTGCCTATTGTATAATGAAATCATGAGGAGATTCTACAATAATATTCATATATATTTAGGTAGGTAGGCAGGTCTTTATTGTCATTGCACAAGTACAACGAAACTTTATTTTCAGCACAAACCCGTTCAAGATTAGACAAACAAACAGGTGTACAGGGTTACAGAACAGGAACGCTGATGGGTCACCACAAAGCGCCCCGTAAAAGATGGGAAAAAGGTCAACGCTGGGGGAGGATGAGTAAAAAAATACAATCTAGACTGGGCTCCTAAGGGGTCCCAGTCTGGAGTGGGAAAAAACCTCCATAGCAAAGCACATATACATATTACAACATCTATCTCGAGACTTGCAACAGAGGGGAGGGAGTGGGGGCCACGGTGGCAGGCTGCAGCTCTTCAGGCGCTGCCCATCCATCCATCACCCCTAAGGGATTTGTGTCAAGGATGTGGGATGGGGGGTGGGGTATGTGTGTGTGGCGTATATTTTTGTGGATGCATGTGTGTGTTTAAGCCTGCTACGTGTCTCTATTCCAGGGCCTTGATGTTGTGCAGTCGCTAGTCCAAAGTCAACAACAACCGGTGTGTGTCCATGAGAGACAAAAAGGGAGTTTGTTGTGTCTTCGTCGCACTGCTCCCCTCACCTCCCAGGGGGTGAACAAGGGGATGAGTCAAATGCATGGGACACATTTCACCACATCTAGTGTGTGTGTGACAATCATTGGTACTTTAACTTAACTTAACTTTAACACCAAAACGTTTCTTCCATTCAAACCTCTCCGTCACAAGGGGCAAGACCAAAAAGCTATCAAAGCGTCTCAGGGACAACAAGATTGTAGACCCGCACAAGACTGGAATGGAAGACACCGGGGAGGAGGGGGGAGAAGGGAAAGGAAGCAAAGACATGGTAAAAATTATCCCAACAACACATTTTTAAACTATTTGTTCATCTTTTAAAATAAGGGTTTCACTTTAGGCAATCAGCATGGGATCAAATACTTATTTCCACAGAATGTTGGCTTCCTGCGGTCTTGCCTGCTCCAGCTGCCCTGAGCAGAGCTAAATGTTGCCTCTGGGCTCTGGTTGAAGCAGACCTGGAGATCCTCACAGCCCATCGAGCCTGATAGAAATACCCCCCACCCCTGAGGGACGGCTGCTGACCTTAGCTCTGGCATCCTCAGAAGTTTTTACTGGTCTCATGAATGTGTTACTCAGCGCAAAGCAAATAATTGAATGTCTGTTTTTTTTCCATTAACAACATTTTTTTTTCCTATTCCTCCTTTTTTTTCCTCTTGGTAAAAACACCTAAAAGCCGAGCATGATTTATCACAAATGGGTCCAAGCAGCACGCTAATTAGGACATCAAAAATAAACCTTAAAGCCACTCAAATATTAATGAAGACGTTGAAGCGGAATCCCATTTACATCCTTCCTGGGTCAAGAAGGACCAAACATGGCTGGCGAGACCATTATTCAAATGAGAGAACAAACGTAATAAAGAATTATCTTCATTTGTAGAGATGGAAATGCAGACTGCATTTTCACTTTCCCAAAAGCTTCTCTCTCAATCTTTATAAGAGGCTCCAAATGAAAACAAATCGCTAGGCAGTACAAAAAGGCATCATTATTGCACAGGCATGAAGTAAACTTACGTAAGTGTTTCTCCTAATCAGTCCCAGCTGAACCCATAGGAACACTTAAAATGTCTTAAAATTTGGTCTCACACAGTTTTATACTCGATCTTTTACAGGATAAGTGACATTGAGGAGTGGTTGTCATTGTCATGTCACTATCCCAGGATATGGCTGCCCCAAAATGGCAGCGTGTCATGCAAATCTAGCTCGGTGATTGCAAACTGCGGATGCAGGGTCGATCTAGTGGTACGCCATATAATCATTTGATTAAAGTACAGTGGGGTTTTACCCATATATTCAAACACAGTGTTACCGTTCAAACTGTGTGTAATGTTACAGTGGCCAACACTATTCAATATACATGTTAAATAAAACCTCTGCCTTGTTTTAATGAATACTTAGGCCTACTAAGCTACTGTATTTTAATGTTGGTCATTATGGTGGTACTTGGAGAGTGGAAAAAGTTTGAGAACCACTGAGTTAGCTCATTTGCAAAAGCTTATTTTTGCTGCCAGTAATGCTAAATGTGTGAATTTCCTTTAATTAGTTCATACAAAATAAGCTAAGAAGGTATCGCTATTAGGCATTTAGCCTCAAAATATGTCACAATGTTAATGCTAATGCTAATAAGAAGCTTAATAAATGTGACTGTTTCAATGATTTTCAATGACTATATGTTGTTTGCTCATTCGACGTACATTTGTGGTACACAAAAAGTGTAATGTTTTAAAAAATTAGAAATACATTTACCATGAACATCCATCCATCCATTTTTTACCGCTTGTCCCTCTCAGGGTCGTGGGGTTACCATGAACAGTGTAACATATAGGTTTTTGTATCACAATTATTAGTAGTATTACTGATATTGCTCTGTTGTTCAATGTGTTACAATCAATAAATAAACGGGAGGATGAATTATAGGTTTTTGAAAGAAAAAAATGGTCCTTTTTGCGGTTGCCTTCAGATTTCAGTTTGTTTTCAACATGATGTTCTATTGTCCTCTTTTGTGACGGTTTGCAAGTTTGATGGAAGAAGCACGGATGCCAGAAGGACCATTAAAAAACATAGCCTCCATGTGTGGAGCACAGCAGCGCTCCCTAATTATCTGTTTGGTGATTGCCAATGCAGTATCAGGCCCACTCTGCTGTCAAAAAGTGTATTCAGAGCAAGATGTTGCTCTTTTCCACACTCATAATTTACTTGTCAGAGCACCGGTGCTCTCAGCACGGACCAGGCCCCCCTGGGTGATGATTTCAAAATGATTTTGGTTCTCCTTAAATGCCTCTGCTCAAGCAATGTGTGTTTTTGTTCCTTGTAACAGGCAGACATTTATAATGACACAAAATCTCATGTCAGCTGACTCATGAAGCAATGTCGCCATCTGGTGGCCACGAGAGGAACGTCTTCTTCTTCCTTGCTGGTGAGCTAAAGTTCAAGAAAACTTCATGTTTGTCTTGAGGAGCTGAAATGTCTTCATCAAGTTTACCAGCCAGAACACTTTATGGGTGTTAAAATACAACTTTATGCTTGACTTGAATTCATCAAGGAAATATTTTGGAATAGTCACGGGCTACAGACATGTGACTATCTCAGGATATCCATTTTGTGGCAGTGTGTCAGGTAGGCTAACTTATTTCCAAAAGCTTATTTTTCGCCATTAAAGCGATTGAATAATTATAATGTTTCCGTATTATGTTAAACATTACAATTTAACCACTCTTAGTACATTTGTTGAATTATATCAAATAAACAATATAGGAAAATACCGCTATCTGTTTTTTGCCTTCAAATTACAACATAAAGTCTGACGTCACGTGACACAATGGCAAAAAAATGCTAAAAAACAAAGACAATAAATGTCACTGTTTTACTGATTTTTTTTAAATAAATGTTAATTGTGTATATACATTTAGGATTCATAATGTGAAGATGAAATACATTTACCACGAACAATGTAACAGACATCCAATCCAATCCAATCCACTTTATTTATATAGCACATTTAAACAACAAAATGTTTCCAAAGTGCTGCACAACAATATTAAAAACAATTAAAAACAATATAAAATAAATATGATTAAAAACGATTTTAAAGGGTAAAACCAATTAAAACAGTAAATAGAAATCAAAATTTTAAAAACACAGAGGACAACAGAGGACCACACAACTCACGTAGTGTTAAAAGCCAGAGAATAAAAGTGGGTCTTAAAACGAGACTTAAAACACTCCACTGTGGGAGCAGTTTGAACATGGAGGGGCAGAGTGTTCCAGTGCTTAGGGCCGACCACAGAGAAGGCCCTGTCTCCCCTGGTTTTAAGTCTCGTCTTGGGCACCACGAGCTGGAGCTGGCTCTCGGACCTCAGAGTGCGCGCAGGATTGTAAGTTTGGATGAGGTCCGAGATATAATGAGGTGCCAGTCCATGCAAAGCTTTAAAAACAAACAGCAAGCATAAAGCATCTGAATTAGTAACTGCCCCATATTTTTGTGTAGATGTTAAATCTTTCAAATTCAACTGTTCTTACTATATTTCTTCAATGCATTTTTACAATTCAAGCTAAAGGAAAATGTCGCTATCAAGCTCTTAGCTACTTTGTGTGTTGTACAGTATGTCGCTCGTCATTTGACTTTAAATGGTTCTTATGTGTTAAATAAATGTACTATTAACACAACAATACTAATTTTATTAGATGAATTTTATTAATTCCCGTAAACAATTTTTTCCACCTTGTCCATTAATCCTTCAATCATAGAGTTGTTCTTCCTGCTGGTCACCACGTGAAACCTGCCTCCACATCTCTGCAGGAGTCCAGCCAGCTCAGCGTTTCTCAGGGCGTTTTTCTCCACGCTCTGGCCTAACGCCTCCCCCCATGTAACCAGCAGCAGCGTCCGCAACCAAGCATCTTTTCCGAGGCAGTTCACATGGCTTTTGGCTGCTGTCCTGTACTCCCGCGTGCACGCCATATAGGCAGGCATGAGCAGGAGGACCACTTGAGGTCCTGGACTACACCAAGAGGCACTTGTGAGGATATTTTGTCTTTGATCCGTGCCGGACGGGTCTGGTCCGTCTCGCCACCTTAGACCAATTGGCTCCACAACTTCCAGGCGGCGTCCGGCTATTTGGGTTTTCCAAGACCTGAATCCCAAATGTTTTCGGACTCGTGGAGTCTCTCCGGCCAGGATGGTAACTCCGGGTGGAGAGCGTAAAGACCAGTTCTCTCCTAGAAGCAGCACACTCCAAGGTCGTCCTATAGAAGGTCTTCCAGGACTGAGACTGGGAGACCACGCTTCCTGTTCCACCCTTCCTGTCTCACCCTCTTCTTCAGCCTCCAGGTGACTCACAAACTTGCCGCTATCTGCTTCCATCTTTCGATTGCTAACTCCTTCCTGATCCATGAAGATGGACTCTTCCTGGTGTTGACTTCCAGCTGTACTCAACTTTGTCTGTCTTTCTTCCAGACTTTGCTGGCATTTTCTCAGCTGCTCGGCATACCGATGTTCCCTGAGAAACGTCATGTCCAGCTGCGGCATCATGCAGATCACCTGCTCAGTTTGCACTTCCACCTGTGAGGTACACTGGAGCAAGTCTTGATGTACCTCACCTTTCAGTCCTCTAAGGTGATCCTCTTTCTGTTTGACCTCCTCAATGCAGAGCAAATTTAGCTGCCGTCTTTCTCTGTTCTGGATGTGTCCCACCTTCTTGAACTTTCCTTCTCTCTCCACGTGTTGTTTTTGCTTTGCCTCAAGACATCTCGCAAGTTCTCGCTCTTTTATTTCAAGCATCTCTTCTTTCTTCTGCTGTTGTCCACACCTTCTGGATTCTTGTTTTAGACCTTTGCTCTCTTTCAGCTTATGCTCTCTTTCAACTCTCTCTCTCACCCTCACAACATTTTGGTGACTCTCCTTCTCCAAACGACGTAAAGCTGCGTCTTTCTCCTTGACAATCAGTCGCATGCGTTCAATCTCCTTTTCATACTCTTCCATCATGTTGTTGGTCTCTTTCTCCACCTTGCTTGTGAGCTCCTTCAGCTCAGACCTGGTTTTCTCTGTGGTCAGCCTCATCTGTATCATCTCTCTCTGGCTCTCTTTGACCCTTTGTTTCAAGTGACATAGCTCCTCCTCCTTTTTCTCCAGTTGTTTCATCACATCCTGTGTTCTCCTCTCTTGCTCTGCTTGGCATGTCCTTGTGGCTTCTTTGTGCTCTTCTATCATGACCCTCAGCATGTTTACCTCATCTTCCGGTCTCTGCTCTTCGCTCCATCTCCCCAGTTCAGCCTGCTGGTCATGTACTTTTCTCCTCATGTCTTTCAGAAGGTCATCTTCCAGCTCCTTTTTGTCATTGCTATGAAGTATTTGTCTTTGCTGCATTTTTTCTTTCTCTCTGCTGCTTCTCTCCATCCCCTGATGAGTCAGATGAAGTTCTTGATTTTCTGCCTCACTTTTTTCTCCCATGCATCTTAGCTCCTATACTTGTCGATCTCATTCTTGTCCTTCTTTTATAACACCATCACCTTCTATTTTTCACTTGCTAGCATCTCTGAGACTTGGGATAAGTTTGAACTCTTCTTCGCACTGCAGTTCTTTTCTACGTCTTTATTAATATTTTTGCTCGACTTCTTTATTTTCTCTCATATTTTCTCCAAGCCGCTCTCTGACTTCCTTCTGTTGGTGTCGAACATGTTGGGCCTCGGCCATCCCTTCAGTTTCTCCTGAGATATACTTTCAATATAATGTATAATATGTATATAATATCCTGCTGTTTTCTTTCCGTGATATTATTTCGAACTCTCTGCTTTCTCTGCTCGCTGGTGTTGACGTTGACGTTGCCCAGGGCTGGTTTTTACTCTATCAGCTAGTCATTACGTTCCACCTCTTCCCCTTTTTGTTTCCTGTGTGGCGTCAGGGGAGGAGCATTAAGCTATCGCTAGCACCATTGAGCGGCACAAAGCGGCAGGAAGTTTTGCGACACAATGTGCAACTGTTAAAGTGTGAGGTGGGAGGTCCATGCGCACTGATACTCTCATGCTTGACTATTTGCCCCCCTCTGACGTTTTGAGGAACACTAAAAAGAGAGTTTTCTACCGTAAACATGACACACATTCACATTTCTTCAAACTTAGAACAGACTTGGTTGGAGGCCAGCTGTTGGTTTCCGTCCAAAAATATATCTCTTTCTGAAAGGGAGGGAGGACGGTTTGTCCCTAAAAGGTGGACACACCGTATTGGACAACGATCCAGGTGAAGGTGAATAAACGATGGCAGGTTAACCTCACTGGTGTGCACTAGAAAGTATCTGTTGATTCTCTACTTCATTTTTTTACACCTGGCAGCAAGAGAAGCTCTGTCCGTTTGTATGAACATCTCAGATTCCACATCTTCTTCCTAAATGGGACTAACGGTAAAACACACACACTCACACACTAGCTGGGGTCCCGCCCACCAGTGGACTAACCACCAATACACTATTTAAGCAGAAGCAGCTGAGCGGGGGGGACGAAAGCGTTCTGTTTTTCTTGGATGTGTGTCTTCACTTGGAGACCCTTTACAAAGTTCTTGGTAAGAAACTTTTTGTATCCTCCAAACTTTTCTTTTGAACTTCCTTGCATGTTGTGAATTTTCAAGTATCAGGGATTAATGTGTGAAATGTTTGAAGTATTTTATTTGTGTTTGATCTTCACTGCTGTTTGAGGACGCTTAATGTCTTCATAAATCTTACAGCTGTGTTACTACTTTGGGCTTGTCAATCACGACATGTCACAACAATCTTTGCAAAGTACTCTCACTTGGTTGGTCATTACTTCATCATCTCTATCCGAACTCTGGCGCCAGCTAGGAGGACCATATAAATCATAAAGTGATCCTGCCGTTCTGATCTCAAATAACCGTCATGCCAAATAATTTTTTTATTTTGAGTGACTTCTGATGTGGCTTTTTTCTCTTTTTATGTGTTTTTTAGCAATTATTCACATCTGGATAGCTATTTGACTTGTTGGCTGTTAAATTGCACTCAGTGCCAGGAGGATAATGGGGACCATGTGCGTCCTTAAAGTGTTGAATGGGCAGAGCAGAGATGTCCAAAGTGCAGCCCGCAGCTTGTTTATTATTGGCCCTCAGCATATCGTAAAAAATAGAATGAATTTATTAGTAATGAGCTGTATAATTAATAATGACACTACTGTCCTTTGTCACCAGCCTCACACAAAGCTGAAGCCTGGTTTGTACATCAGCGTGGAGGCGGCGGTGTACGCTATGCCGGCTTGCTCTTTCCCATCCAAGAAAAATCAAGCCTCATGTTGCGGCTAGGTGGATCATAAAGACTGTGATAAGTCGGCTTTAAATACATTATTTCTTGTGTGTATGCGACATGTTCATGAGAAAGACCCTTTAAGTCCTGAAGAGGTGGGTTTTGAGTCTGGATTTTATAATAAGAATGTCTGGTAGTGGTGAGTTTCATAGTTGGGGAGCAAAGTAAAGGGAAATATGCAGTTTATTGATGTGGGATTGAATTTGAATAATTAACCCCAGGGGAGGATGAATTGGAGGAATTGTTGTTACTGCGAGAGAAAATGTCAACTGTCTTTACGAATTATATTGCCAAGAAGGTTACTGCCCAGGACAGAGCCTTGAGGCATGCCTTTAGGCATGATAAAAGTGACTGTTGTAACACATCCATTCGTTCGAACTACAATAACACTCTCAGTTGTCATAGGTGCTCACAGTTGACTCACCAGGTGACAGCACCTGTAGAGTTTCAACATAAATTGTATTGCAGGAAGATTCACGTCGGCGTCGGAAGGGACTTCACAGAAGCATGAATCAGGTTTAAAATATGTATTAGGAATGTGCTGTTTGATCGGCCATCGGTCAGTATTGGGCAATTTTCATAAAAAAGTATGTGATCGCCATTGCCGATTATTGCCATTTAATGCAGATCAGAAATGCAGAACACCATTAAAGTTAAAAGTTAAATTCCCAACTATAGTCACCCACACCAGGTGTGGTGAAATTATCCTCTGCATTTGACCCATCCCCATGTTCATCCCCCTGGGAGGTGAGGGGAACAGTGAGCAGCAGCGGTGGCCGCGCTCGGGTATCATTTTGGTGATTTAACCCCCAATTCTAACCCTTGATGCTGAGTGCCAAGCAGGGAGGCAATGAGTCCCATGTTTCTAGTCTTTGGTATGACTCGGCCGAGGTTTGTACTCACAACCTTCCAGTCTCAGGGCGGACACTCTAACCACAAGGCCACTTAGCTGACACTATTTATTTTTAGGCCCCTGGCTGCCAAGCGGCTAGCAGCTTATTATATGTTTTCATACACAGCGTGGAGCCGCTATCCTAAGCTAATAATGATCACCTCCATTACTGCAAATAAACTGAATCTATTAGTATCTTAAATATCATTATCAAGTATCATTATCATGTATCATTATCTCTGGAGGACAAGGCTTAACTTGTTACACACAGAGAGCAAGCCCGGAGCAGGCATGTTAATAGCTTAGCCAACCCCCTAAGATAGCTAGAAACAACACCAATAAATAAGTGCTTAGTAAAGTTTAAGAAGTGTAAATGGAACCACAATGGAGCAGAAAGTATGCAGATATTACAATGAAATTAACAGATAGATTAATAAGTGTCTAGAGAGAGGATAATATAACAATAACTGTCGGTT
Organism: Entelurus aequoreus; assembly: GCF_033978785.1. Taxonomy (NCBI): domain Eukaryota; kingdom Metazoa; phylum Chordata; class Actinopteri; order Syngnathiformes; family Syngnathidae; genus Entelurus; species Entelurus aequoreus. The sequence goes on along the minus strand of NC_084742.1, from coordinate 29,354,665 downwards.
GTGTCAGATTTGTCACAGCCAGAAGAACACGACATGTTAGAGGGCGGATGGATCCATAAATTAATGGAGTCTATACCAAAGGTAGTATCAATATATGATCAATACAAGAGTGATTAGATAAATACTTTTGTTCTCTCAAAATATTTTTTGGGTCATTTTTGTTAACTCTTGTTACACACTGAAATAAATAAATAAGAATTATTCCCTGGACACATGAGGACTTTGAGGGGGGAGTAATATATATATTTTCTTAAGTTATTGTGTACCATTGACTTTTTTTTCGATCGAACAATTGTATGTAATAAAAGAGAAGAATGAACTAGTTTAAATATTGTGTTGATGATAAACTGTCAACAGCACTCACCATAAATAAATGAAAAATTGTACAGGTAATAGATGTGATCTGTATCGGCCAATTTCACTTATTAATGATCTGAGTCGGCAGCATAAAACCCTGATCGGAACATCCTTAATAGAAATGTTATGTTCAAATAGCTTACCACATATTACCCTACATTAGTTTGGTTTTCAGAATGCTGAGTTAAATGTCTGAGTTACTTTACCTTGGAAGGTTTATACACCAGGCCATGACGTAATTTATTTGCCCTTTGTCTTCTAGAACTGTCACCAGCATGTCTGATCAATCTGCCACCACAACCGACCCCTCTACCGCCCCATCTGCACCTACCAATCCCGATGTCAAGGTGAGCAACCGCGGCCGCACCTCTGCTCCCATTGCCAACACCAACTCGGCAGAATACGACATCCCCGAGTTTGAGCTCTTTGGCGCGGTCGGACCAAGAGGACTTCCACCTATGACTGGTAAGGGACAACTGGCTGGAAAAAGATATGTCTTGCAAGCAGCACAGCTGCTCATCTTCCATGAAAGGTTTGACACTTGATTGACACTCTTGACAGGATAAACTCACTTCCTGCTTCCTGTCATCTCATCACGCTCTCTCACAGCTGCACATAAAAGATACCAGTGCATGATTGACACTAATCTAGCTTCAGACACACAAGACGTATATGAAATATCTAAATATAAAATTATGTGTGTCCAGAGTTCCTAGACGTCTGGGATGTGGACATGATGAGGAAACGAGACGAGACCAACAAGGTTCTCCACCACACAGCTATGTACCACTCTGAATATCTCATCGTGCGCAGAGCACAAGAGTTCCAGATCAAAATCAACTTTAACCGTCCCTATGATGCAAACAAGGACAAGATTGCTGTGGAGTTTGTCATCGGTGAGCCAACATGTTCACACAGATCCACGAACATGTCAATCACTGTCGTCTGGTCTTGTCTTTCAGGTGCCAGTCCTCAGTACAGCAAGAACACCTACATTCCCGTTTTCCCCACCGAAGAGCGCCGGAGTGCCTGGCAGGGGCGCATCATCCAGACCTCTGACAACATGCTCATTATGGGCATCATACCCACCGCCACCTGCATTGTGGGCAAGTACCACATGTACGTTGCTGTGGTGACCCCCTTCGGCATCCGCAGGACCAAGCGGGATAAAAGCCGCGATGTCTACGTCCTCTTTAACCCCTGGGCAGCAGGTGAGTTTAGACTGCCAGAACACGCCCCCACACCCCCACCCCGCCCGCCAGCCCCGACTGAGCAGGAACATGAGCTGGTGTTGTCTTTCCTTAGCTGATGCCGTTTTTCTGGATGATGACACCGAGAGGGAGGAGTGCGTGATGACCGAGACGGGAATCATCTACCATGGCTCCCATGATGACGTTGCTGAGAGGCACTGGAACTATGGACAGGTGAAAGTGAAATCAACCGCTCGTATTTTCAAGTGGCTAACTTTTTGCACTGTGTTGTTCTTGTGTCCAGTTTAACTACGGCGTCCTCGATGCGTGCCTATATATCCTGGACAGGTCTGAGATGCCCATTGCCAACCGAGGAGATCCCATCAAGGTGGCCAGAAAGGCATCTGCCATGGTGAGTGAATTCAGTTTCTCTTTGAGCACAGTACAGACTTTAAACAAGTCAAATTCCAACATAGCTGGACAATCGGGACGATGGCGGTGTGCTGGTTGGGAACTGGAGTGGCAACTACACTTACGGGGTAGCGCCCACTGCCTGGACGGGCAGCACAGAGATCCTCCTCACCTACGCAAACAGAAAGATTCCAGTCTGCTACGCTCAGTGCTGGGTCTACGCCGGCGTCTTTAACAGCTGTGAGCGCTCCTCCGTGCGGTGCTGACTTTTTTTCTTCTTGAATTTCAGAGTGTCAACTCTTCTTTGGTTTTGCAGTCCTGCGCTGCCTGGGAATTCCATCTCGAGTCGTCACCAACTTTGTCTCCGCCCATGACAACGATGGAAACCTGAAGACGGATGTCATCCTGGATGAGAACGGTCGCATGGATCGCAGCCGCACGCGGGACTCCATCTGGTACAAAAAAGCCTGATGTCAAACTTATCAAGCCCGGTCCTCCTCTAATCACGCTGTGCTTCCCTGTCGGCGCCATCAGGAACTATCACTGCTGGATCGAGTCTTACATGTCCAGACCGGACCTCCCCGCCGGCTTTGGAGGTTGGCAGGTTGTGGATGCAACACCGCAGGAGACCAGTGATGGTAACTATGAAAAATAATTCAAGTCATAATTCACAAGCAAACGTGAGGTCTTCTTAAAGGCATGTACAGATGCGGCCCAGCATCAGTCCACGCCATCAAACACGGTTACATCTGCTACCCCTTTGACGCGCCCTTTGTATTTGCTGAGGTGAGTCAGTAAGTGTCTGAGCCATGGTGGAGCCAACATGGTGCCCTTTGACGCCCTCTCCCCGCAGGTGAACAGTGACATGGTGTTTTATTCCCGGAGGAGAGACGGAACCATGGAAATAGTCAAAGTGAATCAATCCCATGTCGGCCGCATGGTTTTGACAAAAGCAGCCGGCACGCAGGACCGCCGTGACATCACTGAGCAGTACAAGTTTCCTGAAGGTGGTTTAGGAGCCTCTCTTATTTAACCATCCCATTCTGGAACACACCAACATGTCATCGCCCCCATGCAGGCAGCGCTGAAGAACGCACGGTTTTGGAGAAAGCAGAGATGTACAGCTGCATAAGAGAGACGTCCAACCCTCCAATTGCGGATGTTGACCTTCTTCTGTCCAACTTGGAGGTCAGCCTGGGCGACGACTTCCAGTTGAGTCTGGAGTTTGTTAATCGCAGCAACCATCGGCGCACCGTGGAGGCCTATATCAGTGGCAGCGTGATCTACTACACTGGCGTCACCAGCTCCGAGTTCTTGTTCACCACCCCCACCATCAAGATTGGGCCGGGCCAAAGTAAATGATGGAGCGGCGGTAAAAGGGGATATGATGGACATGAAAGAGAAAACAGCTTTGTTCCGTGCAGGTGTGAAGGAGTCTGTGAGCGTGGAGGCCAAGCAGTACATGAAGCTGCTGGTGGAGCAGTCCAACTTGCACTTCATCGTCACAGGGAAGGTCACTGAGACAGGCCACATTGTCACCGCCATGAAAGTCGTTCGCCTGCATATGCCCGTACTCAGCGTCAAGGTGGAGACTCAGCGAGACCTTGCTCAACCTCACAAAGTGCTCCAATGCCAATGGTGTGTGCGTGTGTGTTTGCCATGTCAGGTGTCAGGCCCCGCTGTGGTGAACGAGGAGATGATGGCAGTCGTGGAGTTTACCAACCCCTTCACCACCAGCCTTGAGGATGTCAAAATTCGCATGGAAGGATCTGGAATCATGATGCCTACGTCAAAGCACTACAGGTGAGCCCCGCGCTAGTGGAAATTGCGTGTTCTGGTCTGAATCCGCTTACTCAGCTTTGTTTGCTGCTGTCAGGCTCATTACAGGAGGCTCCTCCATCACTTGGAGTGAGTTCTTCAGCCCGCAGAGGGCGGGCACCAGCCGGCTGATCGCCACCCTGGACTGTCCCACTCTCAGGCAGGTGCACGGTGAGGCCACGCTCACTGTGGAAGCCTGAGGATGGACGTTCAAGCTAGGAAGTTGACTGCTTTATCTGCAAGTTACATTAAAACAAATTAAAAATGCAGCTTAAGTGCTTTAATGTCACTTTGACAATCCTCCAAGCTCAGCCAAATAAATGATTGAAAGACCCACATGTACACACGTCCATTGTCTCTCGCCGTGTCTTCTTCACCCTAAAAATGTGTGTGCTAGTGTATTTGTGTGTGTGTGTGTGCGTGCGTCAGCATGAGTGCTTATTTTGTTGAGGCTTTGCATGATCCAGCCACGATTGTGGCAGCGTCACAACTTGTCAGTGGTCAAAAGGCCACCACTGATGTGGCCTTTTGAGAGGGGGAGGGTACATCCAAATGACAAACAAAGACCACGAACACGCGTTGGACCTGATGATAGTCATGATGGAGCCAGCTGATGAATCCCATAATAAGAAGGAAAGTCCCTAGGAGCAACAGCAGCATCTTTCAATTGAACCACATGCATCCTCTTTGTTTGCTTCCTCTGATGGCGAGGTGGGTGTAGGGGGATGGGGGCCTGTGGTCAGGGATAAAGTCATTAATGGGGTGGCCCCGTCCCCAAAATGTCATCATCACCCCCACCCCACACACACAACTAGCTGGGGAAGCTATGAGGAGCTATGAGGAAGTGAAAGTGCATGTTGACATTGATCCAACATCAGAAGTTTGCATCCCATGACTAACTTCAAAGTCCTATTCTGAGGCAGGTCACATGACTTTTTCAAGCATAAATAGTGCAGCAAACGCTTGAGGAGCACACACACCATGAAGATCTGCACCTTGCTCACATTCGGCAGCCTGCTCGCCCTCGTTTACGGTAAGCACACACACACGGTCATTGCATGTCACCTTCCTTCTTAAGGAGTCAAAACTGCTTCATCAGCATTCTGAGTTGAGTGACCTGATATTTTAGGCATGCCACCCCTGAGCCGTGACTACAACACACACTGCCACTGCCTGCAGTTCGAGACCAGGGTCATACCACCGGACAGCCTGCGGAGCATCAGGCTGGTGTCTGAAGGGCCACACTGCACCAACGCGGAGGTCATGTAAGTCTTCTCGACCTTTGACATGTCCCAAGCGTTTGGCTCAATTCAGTACTTCCTGATGCTCGCTGGATGTTCTTAACCGAGTCCGTTTTTACTAAACAAGAATTCAAACTTTACCAGGAGTTCCACAAGACCCTATTGAGAAAGTCAAGAGCTGAAATGTCTAATCTTTCTGAGCAGAGCCATCCTGGCGAATGGCCAGCGGATCTGTCTGGACCCTCAGTCCTTGTGGGTCAAGAAGTTGGTCCACTTTGTTCTGGAGAAGCAACGACATCAGAGGGGGGATGTGCAACGCCCCCAGGTTCCTGTTTGATGGGACAACAAGACAAGCTCCTGTCTCAAAATAATAAGACACTATATTTTCTTCTAAGTGAACATATCAGCAGCCTCCATCCATCCATCCATAGCAGTCTGTGTGTAATAATGTGAATAGCTAAAAAAAAAATCATTAAAAGTGTGATGAACTAAATGATTGTGTACTTGTTTCATCAAGAGAAGGCCAGCGTCACATATTTGACTTTTTAATGGGTGAATCAGTTTATTATGCCATAAAATGTACTTATGCTAAGACAGCAACTCAAATTTGAGTACATAAACATAAAAATGAAGAATCCTTAATGTAAGTAATAATATGTTCAACTTAGTGTTGTGGACATCTCTATCATGGCAGAGTTTGATATGAATCTCTTAAGCAACACACAAAGTGAAACAACAAATATTTTTCATTAGCATTTATTTGAATACAAAGATTTATAAAAAACATTTTTTTTGTTTTTTAAATACACTGTGTGAGATTACAATCATGCATGTGTCTGAATCACATGTGGGCAAACTACAGCCGGTTAATCTTTTTAATCTTGCCTGCCGAATGTTTTCGAAAACATATTTTCAAACCTTTAACGTCAAAGGCAATATTTATTGCAATGCTACTTTTGAATTGCAGTAAGTCTTGAAGTATGGAAATAATTCCAATTGTTTGTGAAGCCGGAGACTACGCGATAACGGGTCATTACGGTAATCATAGGGACTGTGTGACAGTAGCTGTAGGAGGACGACGCTTTGATACAAAGCTAAGAGGGGGGTTGTTTACAGAACAGAGTGAATGTGTGTGACGGAAAGGGACAGAGAAGCTACAAAAAAAACTTGATTGTTTCTATAGTTTTTATGTTTTGTGGTGGATATTCACATACTCTTGGATGTTTTGTACTTGATAGTTCATATTGTAAATCCCAGTTCCTTGACTCATGTACACTTGTTCAGTAGAAAAGCTGTAAAATCTGATTCAACATTTAAAGTACTCCTGAAAAAAGGTATACAAGAACAGACTTTTTTTTTTTTTAAACTAAAAGTTGCTAAGTTTTTAAACCCAATGTGGTCCATAGGTCAAAGTTTGCCAACCGCTCGCCTACATGTTCGATGTTAGTGTGTGTCAGGTGCTCATGTCCTGTTTTGTGGACAGTTTAGTTCTTTAGAAGTGTACTTACAAAGACAAAATGTAGCCATGTGAACTGTCAAAAATTTAAGCCGGAAGTTGACGTTGCAGCAGAGGATCATGGGAAATGGAGTCCTGACAGTGTGGTGCCACCACATAACCCTTTCCCTGAGGGAACCACTTGTTCAGAGCGTGTGTCCAACTGCCCGTGTCATACAACGTCAGCATGATGTCCAACACTTGGAGCAGAGAGGCGTGGTCAGCATCGACACACACGTGATGAAGAGCGCCGCTCACCTTGATTGATGGCCAGAATCTTGGAGTGGAAGTTCTTGCCGTTGTGCTTCTTCTGCATGTACTCGTCGATGGGGAGCCTCACCACGTGGACGCCAAGTTCCTTGGCTCGACTGAGGCTCAACGTCTGCAGCACAGAGGAGTCAGCAAGTGACTTTGGAGTTGCGGTCATGTGGAAGACGTGATAATAATAATAATAATAATAATAATAATGGATTAGATTTATATAGCGCTTTTCTAGACACTCAAAGCGCTTCACAGAGAAGTGAGAACTCATCATTCATTCACACCTGGTGGTGGTAAGCTACTTTCATAGCCACAGCTGCCTTGGGGTAGACTGACGCAAGCGTGGCTGCCAGTTCACGCCTACGGCCCCCCCCGACCACCACCCATTCATCATTCATTCACCAGTGTGAGCGGCACTGGGGGAAAAGGTGAAGTGTCCTGCCCAAGGACGGCAGTGATTTGGATGGTAAGAGGCGGAGACCGAACCTGCAACCCTCAGGTTTCTGACACGGCCGCTCTACCCACTACGCCATGCCGCCCCGTGATGTACCTTCTGGATGCTTTCGTCCACAAGCCCTCCAAGAATGTAGACCTTGTCCTGCTCTACACGCTCCAACACTGATGGATTGAGGACACAAATGTCAAATTTGAATATTTCCTTTTAGTTTTGGAGCAGAGAAAAGCAATGCACCTTGTTCAGCGTCTGGTGAGAGGTACACAAGACTTTGTGCAGGGAAAATGTCCAGACAGCTCTGCTGCGTGATTTCCATCTGATAGAATGACAGATGTGAGAGAACCTTCACGCCAGGAATCGAACAGTGTGTTTGTTTTTATAGGAAAGGACTCACAGAGTAATGCAGGAAGCCGGCATTCATGCGAACACACTCGCTGAAGAGGCGACTGTCCTCTCTCAGGTCTGTCAGGAACAGGTGGAAGGGTCGCAGTGCCTGCTTGTTGGATCCGTAGAGTCTCCGTAACTGAGCCGCGAGTCTGCTGACCTCCTGCATCACAACACGTGACACCTTTAAGAAAAGCCTCGCACAGCACGAGCATTTAAACCTACTGAGAGTTTAGTCCACCTTGTCAGACATGGAGTGTGTCATGCTGAGGTCGACACACACTTTGAGGCCGCTGCAACGAGCCTCAGCTAATCGCTCTCTGCTGATGGCCTTCATGACCCGCTTGCTAAGCTGAGGGGACGCTAACACACAAACACCAAACATTTTCTACACTCTTCTAATTTATTATTTTCCTCGTCCTTACTAGACTCTCGGTTGAACTTTTTCCTTAGTTTCTCCTCTTTCCTTTTGCTCTTTTTAGCCGCCAGCTGCCTCTGCCAGTGTCGCTGTTTCCTCATCACATTCTTCTGTTCCAACACAGCATCACAAGTTGACAATCAAATTAATCTGAGAAGGTATTTTAACGTGATGTTGTTGCCTCTCCCCCACTTACTTACTGAACAGTGTGCTTGGTTTCTCTCAGGTGTGTCCTGAAGATCCTCCTCCTTTTCCTGCACGTCGATGCGAAGCAGCTCCATCAGCTCTGACGCTTCATCTGCTTGCTTTTCACTCCAGTCTGACGAACCCTCAGCCATTTTTACTCATAAACAATGTGGACAATAAAATGTCCTATGACTATGTCTAGTTTGACATTTGACAAAATGTAAGAAATTACAGTATATATTACATGTATATAATGTACAGTATAATCCCTAGAGGGAAAGACAGCCAAGGCAGGAACTAAATGTGAGTGGAATGTGAGTGTCGCATGTGGATGACGTCACGATATGCCCACAAAAGAGTATAATCACCTTATTTTCTCAATTAATAGGGGACCATTTACGGTCAGTGTATATTTTGGTATTTCAATTTTATTTTCATAAATGGGAATCAAAGAAAAAACGATTGCTTTATTTTAATTACATTTTGAAATGTGAAAGTGTGTATTGAAAATCAAAGCGTTCTTTTTTCATGTTGAAAAGCAATAAGTCAATCCAAACAACGGTTTTATTTTCATTTTATATTTCACATAACAACAGTGAATATCATCAGTCAGCAAAAACAAAAACATAACCAAAATCAGGAATTTGTTCAATATTTCGACATGGGAACGGGCAGTTGCTACTGTAACTACAGGCCATGCGTGGGCTGGCCAGTCGGAGGAAAAACTATAAAAGTATGTTGTTAGTTTTTATATATAAAATCAGGATACAACAACATCCGGATTTTTCCTACAGTCTGCGTTTTTTTTTGTTTTTAAAAATAGCAACTTCCGGTGTCCGAATATAACAACACATTTGTTTTGGTCCGTTTTTTCCCGTTTCTGCTGACTGGTTATTTTTATTTTATGTTACATGAAATGTAAAATGAAAATCAAACCATTTTGTTGTATCCATTTGATACAAAAACGAAGAACGCTTTTTCTAATTGTCTTTTGGTATTTCATGAAAGTAACTAATCGTTTTTGCTCTTTAATTCCTATTCATAAAACGACGATGTAATGACCAAATTATACACTTAGCATTTACCCTGTCGTCATCGGTAAATTACGTGTCCATTTTATCTGATTATGTTTGTGGTTTAGGAACTTTGCCAGGTACGATCGAGGTAGACGCGACCTGATTGAACCATAGTTATTTTTATAGACAGTTTTATATTTATTTTTTTATACAGGTAAGAACTGTTTGACGAGAAAAATTAAAGGTTAAAACGTTATCGGTGTTGCAGTTTGCACATTTGGCCACACGAGGGCGTCAAGCACTGTGGAAGAATATATAAATAAATGATAAATGGGTTATACTTGTATAGCGCTTTTCTACCTTCAAGGTACTCAAAGCGCTTTGACAGTATTTCCACATTCACCCTTTTACACACACATTCACACACTGATGGCGGGAGCTGCCATGCAAGTTTTATGACAAGTTCTGTCTGCTTAATTGTGAAAAGCGTACTCCTTTCATATGTAAAGTAGAATGTGTTCACTATGTTCGAATCAAATTGACAATTTATTGCAATGCTGGCAAGTGTTTCTATTTGGAATATAACACCGGTGCACAGCAAACCTTACTTCAAGCACCACTTTTGTGTGTGTTTTGTAATATTTATTTATATAAAACTCACCAATGGTGACAAATAAACACAAAAACACCACCAAAACTTCCCACATTCTAAAAAATACATTATAAAACACTTTCAATCAGACATAGAATTAAACAGTAATGCCTATATGTTTAAGGGGCTATAAATTGTTTTTGTTTCATTCTCTTCGAAGTGTCATATGTGGTAAGTGAATCAACTTAAGTGGACCCCGACTTAAACAAGTTGAAAAACGTATTCGGGTGTTACCATTTAGTGGTCAATTGTACGGAATATGTACTTCACTGTGCAACCTACTAATAAAAGTCTCAATCAATCAATCAAAGTGATTTGTCTCCCAAGCCTGCTTGCTTGCACGTTCGCGCGTTGTCAGGGGCGACGCAACTAGATCCACCAATGAAATGAGCCTACGTGCGTCACGTGACTTCGGGGAGACTCATCCAACATGGCGGCGGCACGTCGACTCTTGTGTTGCTGAAAGTTTGATGTAACGGCGCCTTGGTAACATGGCGTGCGTGAAAGTCGATCCCAGGGAGGGAGAAGACGACTCGCCGAGTGGATTGAGTGGGTAAGACATGTTTTAAACGTGTGTTTATTAAAGGCTGTATTTGTTGTCAGGTAGTCCTGCTTGCCGGTGCACTAATGGCAAGTGATGATGACGTCAAAATGTATTATTTGACACGTGAGGTCACTGCGTGCCAACTTGTTTGTGTCAGTGACCTGAGACCCGAATGGCTTGACAACGTACAGAAAAACGGCGAGCTCTTCTACTTGGAGCTGAGCGACGGAGAAGCCTCCACCATCGCAGCGCAACATGTGCCCACTCATCACATACACTTCCATGAAGAGGAGGAGGAGCTCATCAAGAAACAGCGATGCAGCCAGCTGTCGAAGAAGGGGTTCCACCGCCAATGGGGTGGGACGGATGCTTCTACCTCATCGCCGCTACCTGCGTCCGTCTTTAAGAGTCGGCCGGGGAGCGGCAACCTGCAGCTTAAGGAAGTGTGCGTATACATCAACCCCAAATGTCTCGGAAGCTCGCCCTCGCCTCTGTTGGAGGCCTTGCTGGGCATCGTGCATCGGCCATCTTGGATCGGCGCTCACAGACCGGAAAGACTGACCGTTGAGGGCCTCGTTCCCAAAAGCCCGGTCAGCAAATGCGGCCGTGTCCTCATTGGTGAGCTTGAAACACAGAGTGACTGTTGCCACAGCAACCACCAAACATGTCACTTCTGCTACTTTAGGCGACGTGCTGCTTGCAGTGGATGCCTTGGACGTCAACGCTGAGAACATCGAAAAAGTTCTGTCGAGCATCCTGGGACCGACTCAGGTAGGAACAACAACACTGTGATCACAGCACATCCTAGCAATCTGATTGGACATCATCAAGTCACATGACGATGAAGAAGACATTTCCTCCTCAAGGTGAAGCTAACCTTAGAGACGTCAGGCGGCGACAGCGGGCCGGGACTTAGGGCGAAGGTTTCGGCGCCCATCAGCCCACTGGTGCGTCTCCTTTGGGGGCAGGACACAGTCGAACTACAGTTGTCAATCAGCCACATCCCACATGTGGTCATGTACCTGTCGCTTAAGATGGACGCCGCCTCACCACAGGAAGAAGTCAGTCTGGAGAAACATGTCAAACATGCTCTCGTATGTTCCCCTTTAATCGGCCATGATGTGAACAGGAGGACATCTTGTACCGATACCCGGTATCGGAGGCGTTCGGTCGGCTAAAAGCAGCCAGAGGAATCTTCCTGACTCTATGTGACATGTTGGACAACGTCACAGGCAGCAGCATCGTCAGGTAGGAGAACTTCCAGATTCACACAACAGATTGTATTCAAACTCTTTGTGCTGGTTCAGTTCCACGCTGCTGCTGGAAAAATACTTGGTCCACGTTGGCTACTGGAAGGAAGGCCACGCCCTGCTGGTCATCGGGCTTCCTGCTGAGAGGTACACCAGTCTGTCTTCCTGTTTGTTTTGAAGATAAGGCTCACCTTTGTCTTCTTCCAGCGTTCCTTTGCTGTGCCTGCGCTCGCTGGTTGGAGACGTGGTGCGAACATTAAAAGTCATGTACGGATCGTTGGACAGGTGTGTCACACGCTCAAAGCAGCAGGTGATTGAATTGTTTTACTTTTGATTCATGTGTGTCCCCCACAGCGCTTTTTGCAGGGCGGAGCACACGCCACAGCTCGACCAGTTCTTCTGCATCTTCTTCCAGCGGCTCATCCAGCCGTGCCGCTTTACAGATGCCCTCTTAGCTCCGCCCCCGGATGTCTCCAGGAGCCTCTTCCTTGATAGACTGCCCGCCGTCCGATGGCTTACGCTTCCACCAGAAATTAAAGTAAGCGATCTGTAACTCCTGATCTAGCACCCCCCCCCCCTTTGGCTTCTTTTGGTATCACACTGCTGCAGTAGGTTCCAAAGAAGTGAACCAGTGTCCACCTACTGCCCACTTAATGTTCACAGAGTGCTTTGCAAGAGTCCACCTAGTGCCAACTAAGGGATTTACAAATATCTAAATACCACGTTTTAAACAGCGTGTGCAAAAAATAAAATAGGGTGTACTATGAGTGGGCCTGTTGCCTGTGATCTACTAACACTGCGTGTGCAATTGACAAGTGGTGCAGACCGCCTTGTTTAAATTAGGATTTTGTGTGCCTACGGGGCTTTTACCACAAGACAATAATTTTCTGCACATTGATGTTACGCTCCTACCTGTGTGCGATGTCTTAATCTGGCGACACACATCTACTGTATAATCCGTAACTCATTTTCTGAAACATATGCACACTGACACTTAATTCTGTGCGCCAGGCTCTGGATCTTATCACCAGCGCATTCGTACATCTGGAATGACTAAAACGCAAGAACATGTGCACATTTTCCCATTAGAGATATGGTATTTTAAAATATTTCCTAAATAAAAACAACAAACGACATAAAAAAAAAACATCGGCAGACACAAACACACTAAATTCATTCTTCTTAATCAGCCCTAGCAGCAATAAAATTATAAATTGATGTTGCTGAATAGACGGTGTAATATTTTTTTTTCTGACTGTCCAAGATGTTGACACACACTTGTAGGACGGAGGATTCTCGTCTTTGCAGCGCAAGCCCCGATCCTGCAGTCGTGTGTGGAGTTTGCACGTCCTTCTGACACGTTAAACAAAATCGCAAAACGGTGCTCGCAAAATAATGATTAGTGTTGATAAATCACATTGCGCATGCTAAATAATTATATTTGCATTTTAGTCTCCCAGCATTTTGATGATCAGCATATATTTTGCATATCAATGAAAACAGACACAAAATGAATTGTACGCCTAAGGCCTTAATCATACTGCAGGTCAATGCCAATTTTTTTGCTCATATCCAACCTGTATGAGATTTTTTCATGTCCGTGTGAACAGTGCAATTCCAAATTTTTCATATGTGACCCAGGCTTCTTTCATATGTGGATATAAATCGGATATACAGTCTATGGGATGCATCCTCAATGTAAATGCTGCCGCGCTCAGGTCGCATTCATCCGACCAGAACATCTTGAAAAAACGATAAGCCTCATAATTATTCCCCTAAATAAAATGAATAAAATATATTATATAAAATTAAATTGTTGACAATGGAGCAGAAAACTGGGGAAAATAATTAGTTTAAGGAATTTACATGAAAGTTTTACCACTTCTATCTTCGACTGCTCGCCCACAGACACGCTCTTTAAACAGACATTGAAGCAAAATATTCCATAAATCTGCCAGAGCCAAAATATTGGTCTTCTTCCTTCTCAATCTTCTGCGCGCATTAATTCTATTCAGAAACTGTTGAGTTTGATTTCACAAAATCCTTGAAATTGCCACAAATGTGCTAGAACTGAGACAGTGTTGAGTGGAAGCCATGTTTATTCCTGTAAACACTGCAGTGCGTGAGACGTCATGTCCGCATGCGGGTCGGATTGCATTCACATTAGAAATCACACTTTTTTTTGTAATGTGAACGGCCACTAACAAGATCGGTCTTGTTAGGGTATTTTTTGAATTTATAGTTTGATTCTTTGCTCTGTAGATGGAGGTGGACTTTCTTCTCACCGACTTTGAAGCCTCTGATTTTGGAGAACTGGTGAGCTGACGAGCACCCACGGGCGGCCATAATTCTTGTCTTGACATTCTGTTGCTGTCTTTCTTTTCACCATCATCAGTCGGAGGACTTCTTCGGCCTGAGGCGTTTCTACGAGATTCTGGGCTCTTGTCTCTACTACAAGGTTTTTTCATGTCTCAAAATAAGATTGTTTTCCTAATTGATGAGTTCCGATATCAGAACGTTTGTGGTTGTTGCCGCCAGTCTTACCTGATCGCCAACCATCTCGCTAAAGAGGACCTGCTGGACGTGTGTCTGTATACGGAGCACCACTGCCTGCTGCCGCTGGCGTCCAAGCCGCGAGTCGGCCAGCTGATCATCTGGAGGGAGGTGTTCCCCCAGCAGAGAAGCAACGCTGCATCTGAAGTCACGCGGCACCAAGGACGCCGCTTTCTCCTCATTGTAGGCCTGGTGAGAAGACGCACCATGGTCTTTTGTTCTCCTTTGGCATGCTTGTGACTTTGTGTGTGTGTCCTGCTCAGAGGAGTTTGATGCAGTGTGTCCTTCTGGAGACAGGCTGCATGTCGTCTTCTGGACCTTCAGGGCCCGACTGTGTTTACGTGGCTCAGGTGAAGCAATGAGCTCATTTTGTTCATGTAGCAGAAGCCTAACCACGCCGCTCGCTCTCAGGTCAAAGCCGCACTGCTGCAGCTGGAGACCTTGGAGGAGGCCATGGAAGAATGTCTGAACACTCCCGCCGCTCCTTGCCTATCCTGTGCCGACTCATTCCTGCCTGCCGCCACCGCCCGCATCCGCCTGGCTGCCTCCTCGCCGGTTCTTGGAAAGCTGGCAGCCAGTGTTAAGAGTGCCTCGCCAGTATCCCGAAGCGGCAACCTGTTTGGAGAGAGAGCTCGGAGGTCCAGCCCCCAGAGGAGCACATCGGACTGTGGGGCTGAAGGACATGCAGACCATGGGGCTGCATCTCCGACAGCTCATGGTCTTAGTCCGGGCTCAGTCAGGACCCTGGCTGGAAGGCGGGACTCGCCGGGGTCTGATGGGAGTGGAAGCCTTTTCAAGGTGACGTGACCATTAAGGTGTGAGTGTGAGACATTCCTGCATCCATGTTCTTTGCTAATGAACCTTTTCCTGTCAGGTGCAGAGGACGATCCCCCTTAGGAAGACCGTAAATGCGAGGGACACACAGGAGAAGTACAACACCACCAAGTTTGTCTTTCTTCACATTTCCTTACCTCATGTTGGACATTGTCACATCCTGAGTAGGGGTGTGCACAATTTTTTCACTTCCGATAAGATACCGGTATTACCATAACCAATCAAAAAATTCCATGTATCACAAATTATACAGCTGTTTTTAATCACACATTTGACCAGCAGAGGGTTTCTTGTGCCAAAGCATTAATGAAGCTTCAGGAACCAATTGGCTCAAGTGGTTCAAAGCCTCACGAGGCTTCATCTGACCATCACTACCTAGCAGCCACATTTCATTAAATTACGCTGATGACATAGAAGGTTTAATGATGCAGACACGTTTGTTACTGGATACTTTCTAATATACTTTTGCCTTGCAGACTTTGTAAGTGTAAGTAAATGCTATACTATATTTATGATTCTTGTTTGTATTTACAAATGTGCTTTTTTAGACTGCAATATCGTTCAATTAGGGCATGTATTACGCACAAGCTGTTGTGTAGCTGCTTGCCCACTACAAGCCTATACCCCACCATGTTTATCATGTGTAAATTAATTGACTAAAATGCAAAAAAAGACCAACCATGTGTGCTTATTGGAGGACAAACCGGAAAGCATGCATAGCGCTTCACTTTTTGTACATTTTGTAATGTTACAGCCTTATTCCAAAAGGAAATACATTTATTTTTGTTCTTTAAAATTCTACACGCAATACCCCATAATGAAAATGTGAAAAAAATGTTAAATCTAATTTATTATTTTAAATAAAGAAATACAAAAGTATTCACATATTTAGCTCAATACTTTGTTGATGCACCTTTGGCAGAAGTTACAGCCACAAGTATTTTTGAATACGGTGCCATACGCTTGGCACACCTATCTTTGGGCAGTTTCGCTCATTCCTCTTTGCAGAACCTCTCAAGCTCCATCAGATTGAATGAGAAGCATTGGTTTTCCTCCAGGATGTCTCTGCACCGCAACATTAATCTTTCCGTCTATCCTGACGAGTCTCCCAGTTCCTGCCGATGAAAGACATCCCCACACCACCATTGTTCACTGTAGGGATGGTATTGCCTTGTGACGAGCGATGCCTGGTTTCCTCCGAACATGATGCCTGGCATTCACACAATCAATCAATTCAATCTTTGTCTCATCAGACCAGAACATTTTGTTTCTCATGGTCTGAGAGTCTTTCAGGTTTTTACTAAGAAATGGCTTCTGTCTGGCCACACTACCATACTGGCCTGATTGGTGGATTTCTGCAGAGATGGTTGTCCTTCTGTAAGGTTCTTATCTCGCCACAGAGCATTGTTGTTGCTCTGACAGAGTGGCCATCAGGTTCTTGGTCACCTCCCTGACTAGACTGTTTGAATGCAGCAATGTACAGAGACATCCTGGATGAAAACCAGCGCTTCCCATCCAATCTAATGGAGCTTGAGAGGTGCTGTAAAGAGAAATGGGCGACACTGCCCAAAGATAAATGTGCCATGGTTGTGGCATTGTATTCAAAAATACTTGAGGCTGTAAATGCTGCCAAAGATGCATCAAGAAAGTATTGAGTATAGACTGTGAATGTGAACATGAGATTTAAGTTTTTTTACTTTTAATACATTTGCAAAAAAAACAAAACATTGTAAATATGGTGTATTATGTGTACAATTTTAAGGAAAGAAATAAGGCTGTAAAATAACAAAATCTGGTAAAAGTGAAGCGCTGTAAATACTTTCCGGATGCACTTTAACTGGCTGTCCAGCTATGCACAAGTAAACACGCTGCAGGACTGCTAGTATCGGACTACTTAGATGCAAGCCGAAATCAGTGTCGGATTGGGACACCCCATAATCCAGATAATTTTGTATCCACCGTGTGACAGACTGAGCTCTGGTGCCAACAATACCTTGTTCCATTACATCCTCATGGAAACGGTCCAGGGAATCTTTATTACCCCCACACACACAGAGGAGGCTCAGCTCGGCGGATCCGTTCATCCTCAGCTTATCCACAACTTTCACCACTGCTGCCTGTCCATTCGGGCGCTGTTCCAACAGAACAAACCAGTGCAGGTCAGTGCAGCCAACAGTTCTAAAATGATCCCTCCCAAACACACATACCTTCTAAAACATTTTTTTTTTTACAAGCATCTCATCCTGCTTTTCTTTCAGGATCGCTGCACAGCAGACGGACCTCGAAGCGCCAGCTGGGGTTTCGGCCAAATCCAAGAACACGGAGTCCTGTTCCAGTGCAAACCCCCAAATTGGACGGACCAGAGGAAAGTCTCTCCCACCCTTAATTACTGGGTCATAGGGTATGTGCACCTTGGCTACTTTACATCCCTCTGCAGCACCACAACAGCCTTTTTAAACCATTTTGTCTTTAAGGCGGTTTCTGCTGGAGCCTATACCTCAGGAGTTCTACGTATGTTTCCACGACTCTGTCCCAGAGGTTCCTGTGGAGATGGCCTTCAAACTTTGTTTCGGTTTGTCCACGTGACAACAACAACAAGAGCATGTGACATCTTGTTTATTAATAAAGGTGTCCTTTTTACAGTTATGACTATTGATGATTAATGATTAGTGCTGCAGGTGCACAAAGAGTTTGGAGGTGGCGCTGCATGTTCTTCTTGTAGCACTGCAGACTGCACAGTGGGACACCCGTCTTGGAGCAGCTGTACTTCTTCAGCTCGCAGCAGCCACTGACCCCGCACTTTACAGATGCCGCAGGTGGTGAAAGGGTTGCTGCAGCTTCTGGAGCGGGAACGCCCAAAGGGAAGGAGATGGTGACCCCCTGGGTGGAGTCACTATAGCGGATGGTGGGACACTGACTCTGCTTGGACTTCCTGTCTCTCATGCTTTTGATCTTGGCCTTGCTGGTCTTGGTCAGCCTCTCAATGGTCTGGTTCTTGTTCTCTTCCGCCTTCTTGGCCGCTTGCAAGCGTCTCTTCCGAGCGCGCTCCTCCCGCTTTTGCATCATCTCAGCAGTCAGCTCCTTCTCCTTGTAGCCCATGGGCAACTCCAGGAGGGGCTGGATCTGCTGCTTGTGGAGTAGCGCTTTCTGAACACAAAGCGTCGGTCAGCAAGTGCGGAAGTCAAAGCTCATCTCATGTTATTACTTCCTCACCTGCCTGGTGGTGAGCAGCGACTCATCCACCTCCTTCTTCAGTTCGCCGTTGTCATCAAGCTCACCCTTCTCCAAAGCGTCCAGCCATCTCTCCTCCTCGTCCGCGGGACCTCTCAGCAGCGTGTGTGAGTCCATGTCTGGCAGAGGAGAGGCAGCCATGTTGCTGTCCTCATCTGTCAGGCAAAGATGCTTAAATTATTCACATGAACGCATCAGAAAATAAACAATTTTTCCTCACCGAGCCAGGCCCGATACTGCTCCAGAGGCACAGAGGGCTCATCGTCATCGTCTTCATTATCATTGTCCACAATAGTCAGAGGTGAGGGAGGACAAGCCACACCAGGGTGCACTGTAAAGGTGGGGACACTGCAGACAAAAGCAGCAGTCAACATATGTTCATGTGAACATTGGATGTGTCCCACCTTTTAGTTCCCAGCGTCTGTCCTCCCAGCTTGATCTTGAGGCGCAGTTGCGGCGGCGGGCGAGGTACCGAGACTGGCTCCGGATGCTTCCTTTTGTGCTTCTTGTGTTTTTTGTGTTTGTGCTTGTGAACAGCATGCAGTCCAACGCTGCCATCACCTGCACGTCACCAAACAATGACATTACACACTCTCGCAAGTCAGCAAATCAAAATGTTTGAAAAAAATTGACAATCATACAACTGATGCTCACCTGGAAATCTGGAATTAACTATTTCTTTCCTCTTCCCCATTTTCTTAACTCAAAATGTCCAAAAAAAACCAACCTTTTTACAGTAAACACAAACTCCTTAAATGTAGCACATTTTACTACATTCTCAATACATTCTTAAAAACAACGCAACAATACGTTGCTGATTAATGAAGCGATTATTTAATCATAATATGGAAATATGGTAATATGGTAAAGTAACAAGTA
The DNA here is from genome assembly GCF_033978785.1 of Entelurus aequoreus. Classification (NCBI taxonomy): domain Eukaryota; kingdom Metazoa; phylum Chordata; class Actinopteri; order Syngnathiformes; family Syngnathidae; genus Entelurus; species Entelurus aequoreus. The sequence goes on along the minus strand of NC_084742.1, from coordinate 29,335,491 downwards.
TAGGCGACTATAATTGAATACAAGCGGGAAAATGATGTCGACAGGGGTTTCACCAAATTCAACACTTAAATAAATACATTCACGTAAACAAAATCTAACGTTCAAATACCAGTAGGCTATGCAGTTGCCCTTATTCGTGTAATTACCATTAAAACATCTAAAATCACACGAATTAATAATACAAGTAATAAATGCAACCCACGTTTGAACGAGGATTGTTGTTCGGCTGTATGTGACAAAGTTTAACAGTTAAGAAGGCGAGGTGGAAAAAAACAAGGCAAGCTAAGGCTCACAACACGGAAGTGACGTCACTTAACTGTTTCCGCTCAATTCTATGCTCGACGCCTTATTACCATACTGCTCTCTAGTGGCAGCAGGCCTTAAACACACTCGGGTTTAAATTTCCTTCCATTTTGTTTGGCTTGAAAAAGTGAAGACGTGTTGCCTGACAGCAGGACGTGAAATACACGTCCGAACGGGAGGAAGATGACTTTTTAAGGTCTGTTTGTGGTAATCTAGTCTTGTAAATTCGATAACGCAAAGCAGAGCGTTTGAGCAGTAACAAGCTGCCAGTACTAAGCAGCACAAGGTCAGCTGGTAGGATCTTATAGGTCACGTGCTGGTTATTCCTCCTATTTCCTGTATCAGAATGGTTTCTCTGTCTCTGTAAACAACACATGTATTATAAGTATAGTAGTCTGGTTGAAATATGAGGAACCATTGCTGCAGTCTGTATGTTTGACTTTTTTTCTTTTTTTTTAACAGATCAACAAGTGAAAAGTTACAGACTGTAAGAGGAAAAGTGTGCTTACAGAAAATATGAACTATGCTAGATTTCTGACGGCGGTCAGCGCAGCCAGGAAGCCGTCGCCCATCAGGATGCTGAGTGAGTGACAGCTAAATCCACCAAACTGAGTTGACGTCATCTTGGCTTCATGTTGCCGTTTTTTGCATGAAGCTGAGCTGCAGCAGCGTTCGCCTTCATCGCTGATCTCGCTGGCCGGGGGAGCACCCAACCCTGACACGTTCCCCTTTGAGTCGGCGACCATCCAGGTGAAAAACGGCCAAACGGTCTCCTTCGACAAGGTGGCTATGAAAAGGGCGCTGCAGTACTCTGCCTCCGGCGGGTAAGAAGGTCTATGTGAAAGGCCCCAAAAGGTTCTAAAATCTAACGGTGAACCTTTTATGTAGGATCCCAGAGTTGCTGACGTGGATGAAGAACCTGCAGAAGAACCTCCACAACCCACCGACGGCTGCCTACAGTCCAGAGAATGGACAGATGGATGTGTGTGTAACCACAGGGAGCCAAGAAGGACTCTGTAAGGTTGGTCCCGCCCCTTTGTTCTTATTTCCTGTTTGTCTGGGCATCATTTAGCCTCCATGTTTGCAGGTGTTTGAAATGCTAGTCAGCCCTGGAGACAACGTCCTGCTGGACTCACCCACCTACCCGGGAACCCTGGCGGCGGTATTCACGCATCCCCTGGAAATGGTCTCCAAACTCCTAAAACCTTCTGACATCCCTCCTATCTCCTGCAGCTGCAGCCGCTGGGCTGCAACATCATCAACGTTGGCAGCGATCAGCATGGAATGATACCAGCATCGCTGAAGGAGGTCTTATCTCGCTGGGACCTGTCAGATGTTCACAAACCCGGCAGCGGCGCTCCCAAGATCCTCTACACCATTCCCAATGGAGGGAACCCCACCGGCGCCTCCACGACGGCTCAGAGAAAGAAGGAAATCTATGAGGTAAACAAAAGATTAAACGCCTTCATAGTCTTCCAAGGAGATTAATGCTTGCGTGGTGTGGTGTTGCACAGCTGGCAAGGAAGTACGACATGCTCATCATCGAGGACGACCCCTACTACTTCCTGCAGTTTGACAAGGTAATCCGTCTTTTTGTTGCTCTCAAGTCTAACACTTCTGTCAGTACACTTCAATAAGTATACTGCATGGTGTACTTAGCTCCTTAATGAAACAGCATTTTTCAAACTGATATAAAAAATGTCCACTATAGAGGACACTGCTTCTCATAAAGTAAAAGTTGAAGGACTTTAAACTGAACATTAGTGTTTTACACGGGATGTTTACATTGTCACTTTAAAGACATTTAACTGTAAGTTGTTGTTTTTTAATATTTGCTTGAAACAGTGGATGTTCCTGCTCAACAATTTGCACTTAAAAATACATTTTTTTAGTAATAAATATGATTAGAACTTTTGAGCACTATATTTGTGTTCCATTAAATAAGAGTGTATATCCCAAACATTCCTGACACTTCATTTTACACACTATGGCATTTTTAAAGTCTTTTTTTGTGGGACATATACCGCAATAATATCGTACAGTGGCTTTAATACCGTAATAATATCGTTCCGTGAGATTTTGATACTGTTACATCCCTATTATGCATTGGTTAATTTCACAACAAAAAATGTATAAAGTCATGTATAAATGTTTGTTATTTATTACCATCAGAAAATCATTAATCAATTAATAACATTATAATAACACTACTAAGTAATAAATGTAAACAAAAAGTACTTATAATGAATTAATGAATCATTGTATTATTAATATACGACTAATTAACTCAAGTTTTATTGTCATCAACTGCCATCCATGCCTATTCATTTTTAATTATCTACTGTATTTTATTCTGCATTAATATAACTGGAATGCACATAACTATATCCCATGGTATAGTGCAGTTATTGTACAAGCTCCTGATGTTATGTTCGTGTTTTAAAAATGTCACGTTTTTAATTACTGTTAATTGTAAAATCTGTTAAACGTTGCATCCCTGTGTGAAGGTGATAAGTGTCTAGCACTGTGCACTCACCAATTTGACTGTTTAAGTGCTGCATCTACTGACAGTCGGTACTGACAGTGCACTGCATTTTTCCATACTCCTCACTTATGCACTCAAAAGACTTAAAGGGGTCATTTTATGATTTTTTTTTTCTACATTTAAAACACTTCCATATGGTTTACATCAGTGGTCCCCAACCTTTTTGTAACTGCGGACCGGTCAAAGCTTGTCAATTTTACCACTGTGTACCTAACCACACACACACACACACACGCACACACACACAAAAATCACGTGTTTGTGTGCCCCAGACTCTCAAGCTCTCCCCCTCTCCCCTCCCCTCCCCTCACCTCTCTTCTCCCTCACCTCCCTCTGTTGGCGTCCACTGTAACGCTCTCTGATTTTGGTTGCTATGGTAACGTTTACATGCCTTCAAACTAAGATGCAGATACAACATTAAAGGCCTACTGAAACCCACTATCACCGACCACGCAGTCTGATAGTTTATATATCAATGATAAAATCTTAACATTGCAACACATGCCAATACGGCCGGGTTAACTTATAAAGTGCAATTTTAAATTTCCCGCTAAACTTCCGGTTGAAAACGTCTATGTATGATGACGTATGCGCGTGACGTCAATCGTTGAAACGGAAGTATTCGGACTCCATTGAATCCAATACAAAAAGCTCTGTTTTCATCTCAAAAATCCACAATATTCTGGACATCTGTGTTGGTGAATCTTTTGCAATTTGTTTAATGAACAATGAAGACTGCAAAGAAGAAAGTTGTAGGTGGGATCGGTGTAGTAGCGGCTGGCTTCAGCAACACAAGCAGGAGGACTTTGACCTGGATAGCAGACGCGCTATCCGACGCTAGCCGCCGACCGCATGGATGATCGGGTGAAGTCCTTCGTCGCACCGTCGATCGCTGGAACGCAGGTGAGCACGGGTGTTGATGAGCAGATGAGGGCTGGCTGGCGTAGGTGGATAGCTAATGTGTTTAGCATAGCTCTGTGAGGTCCCGTTGCTAAGTTAGCTTCAATGGCGTCGTTAGCAACAGCATTATTAAGCTTCGCCAGGCTGGAAAGCATTAACCGTGTATTTACAGGTCCATGGTTTAATAGTATTGTTGATTTTCTGTCTATCCTTCCAGTCAGGGGTTTATTTATTTTGTTTCTATACGCAGTTAAGCCCGATGCTATCACGTTAGCTCCGTAGCTAAAGTGTTTCGCCGATGTATTGTCGTGGAGATAAAAGTCACTGTGAATGTCCATTTCGCGTTCTCGACTCTCATTTTCAAGAGGATATAGTATCCGAGGTGGTTTAAAATACAAATCCGTGATCCACAATAGAAAAAGGAGAAAGTGTGGAATCCAATGGGCCAACTTGTACCTAAGTTACGGTCAGAGCGAAAAAAGATGCGTCCTGCACTGCACTCTAGTCCTTCACTCTCACGTTCCTCATCCACGAATCTTTCATCCTGGCTCAAATTAATGGGGTAACCGTCGCTTTCTCGGTCCGAATCGCTCTCGCTGCTGGTGTAAACAATGGGGAAATGTGAGAAGCCTTTCAACCTGTGACGTCACGCTACTTCCGGTACAGGCAAGGCTTTTATTATCATCGACCAAAAGTTGCGAACTTTATCGTCGATGTTCTCTACTAAATCCTTTCAGCAAAAATATGGCAATATCGCGAAATCATCAAGTATGACACAGAATGGATCTGCTATCCCCGTTTAAATAAAAAATTTAATTTCAGTAGGCCTTTAAAAATGAATATAAAGTGCATGAGAAGTTTAACTCACCGTAACGCTAAATCAATGGGAGCCCTGAGCTTGTTTCTCTGCAACGAGACGGTCCTAACTGGGGGTAATGGAAGACAAAGACACCCCAAGTGTGTTGCTTATGTCCAGTCTGCTCCGTTGTTTTGTTTTAGTGGCTGTCACTGCAGAAAATCCCGCTTCACACAGATAGGATGTCGGAAATGGCAACAGGGTTTTCAGTGCTGTGGTGGCGATCTTTGGGTATTCGGCCATGACTTTAATGCAGAACATTGTTGTCTCAAACACACTTTTAAGGCTGCCATCATTTGCGATCTCCAGCAGTTGATCTTCTTCTTGCACAGACATGCTGGATTCACCTGCTTTGTCAACAAATGGGTCGCGGATCCATTCCTTGGCAGTTTGTGGGTCCTTTGAAGTTGGGAAGTAGCGCTCAAACTCTTTTAAAAGCACAGACAGGTGATCGTGCACCAGCTTGGTGAATGAAGGCGCAGGCTCAGTCTCACACAAAATCCCTGCTAATGTTTGAGAGCCGGTCGCCACATATTATGCAGAGCGGGCTTGGTGCGTGGGAATCACCTGTTGCGATAAATCCATATTTCAAGTGTGGCTCCTGGTATTGTCTATTAAAAGCTTTCTTTTTGTTGGAAGTCGTAAGCTGTTCTTCTCTCTTTACACTGTGCCTTTTCCCCTTTACAAAGAAACTTTCCAAAGACGTCTGTTTTTTACTCATTTTGCTAGCTGGGTTCAATCTTGGCGCTCAAGTGACCGAGCTATAACCGAGAGAATCCGGTTATTTTTCAAAATAAAAAGACTTTTCAAAACAAAAGATCCTTCGGGCTCAGATAATAAATAAAATGGAAATAACTAATTATTAATTGTGCGGCCCAGTACCATTCGATCCACAGAGCGGTACCGGGCCGCGGCCCGGGGGTTGGGGACCACTGGTTTACGTGACATGTAATGGTGTTTTTTTGGTAAAAATTTTGCATATATCGTTTTACCCTGACCGTCTCTTCAGGATGCACCGTTTTGTGGGCAGTCTTATTTACTTGTCTCCACTTCAACTGTGTCTTCTCCCCGTCAGCCATGTTTTAGTTTTTACTGCTTACATAGCGAGTCTACTGACAGATATTGTATAAGTTCCAACTATATGCTACTTTGTATTAGAAATGGCAACAGCACAGGATGCATGTGCATGAGCCAGTCTGCCCCACAACAAGAGAATAGCAGGGGGAAAAGGAAATTATCGACTGCAATGTATTGTCCATCCATTCATTCATCCATCCATTTTCTACCGCTTGTCCCTTTGTGTAAAACATCTTAGTAAGTTGATAGCATTGCAGCAGTGAGAGCAGAGCTGGGCAAATATTTTGACTCGGGGGCCACATTGAGAGAAAAAATGTGTCTGGGGGGGCAATGTGTATGTGTGCATAAATTACATATACACATTTAGTTGAAAAAATCTGCTGTGCAGTATGTGTGTTTAGGTCCCTTTTTTTCAGGAACACTGATACCAAAAGTCACAATGTCCGATAGAGTTCTAAAAAAGTTATGCCAGACCACCTCAAAAAAACGGAATGGAATTTTACGTTTTTTTACTGAATGGAACACCCAAAATGTACATTAAAAAAAAGAAAGCGGGATTTACAATATTAACTATGAATAATAAAAAACTGAATATTATCAACATATGAACATTGCTCCTCTTTTACTTCTCAGACTAGCTCCTCTATAGACATCTTTTACAATCAAGCAAAACACAAAAAAAATGTAACAAACAGCAAAATACGAATGCAAAGGGAAATAAGCACCTACAATATGATATATATTATCACTTTTATGCAGAACTTTGTTGTAAAAATCTGCTTCCCGCATCTGTTTCTGACACATGCGTTTGGGGCTGGCTGCTCTAAAAACAAACCCTGCCCACTCTGCTTTGTTCCTAGTCTGAGCTGCTGTGACGTAGAATGCCGTAATAACTCGTATGACATCCAAAAGTGCAGATTTCGACCATTGAAATACTTTCTATTAGTTCAAGACTTACGGTCATTTAAAAACAGCACTGCACATCATAATGGCGGCTACAGTTTTGATGTTAAAGGTCTAAAAAAATTATGTAGAACGTGCGGCCAGAATGAAAATTTTAATGGGCCGCATTTTGCCCAGGTCTGATTTAGAGGCTCCCCCTAGCGGTCACTGGCAGCTTGTCACAGTCAGCTGGCAGTGTGGTGGATGGAGAGGTGGACTGGAAAAGCTGCAACGACTTAAAGGCCGAAGATAATCGCAATAATTATTAAAATTGTCCCGCTGTGCGAGCCAGTCTGCCCCACAACAAGAGAATAGCGAAAAAGAAGGAACTTATTGACTGCAATGGCGGACTCACACAAAGATCTTCAGGTAAATCTCTACCATGTGGAGATATTCCGTGACAGCAGACTTTGGGAAAATATCAGAACTGGGGGGCAAATTGAAAACGGCTCATTTGGAAGACGTATGAAGGAAAGCAAGATTGTTCTATAAACATCTCTGCCATGCCTCTATGGTTTGATTTCAAATTTGTGGCTGTTATGCAGATCCCAAATACACAAAAACAGGTGTCAACAGGTAAGAAAAGTTGGTTTAAGTGTACGTACAGAAGTGCGTCAATTGAAACACAGCCTCAATCTTTCACCTGGTGACATTTGATGATTAATGTTACAGCCAGTGGCACCAACATTCCTCTCCATGGATGTAGATGGGCGTATCATCAGAACGGACTCCTTCTCCAAGATCCTGTCTTCAGGGTGAGCCCCCTAATTAAATCCCAGCTGCCCGCATTTGTTTTAACTCCTCGTGTGTGTGTGTGCGATCTTTGTCGGCCCAGCTTAAGGATCGGTTTTGTAACGGGTCCCAAACCTCTGCTGGAGCGGGTGGTGTTGCACATTCAGGCGTCCACCATGCACACGAGCACCTTCACACAGGTGAGCCCGACCCGGTCCGCCTCGCCCAGCCTGCTCTGACGTCACATTTTTGACCTTTTTAGCTGATGGTGTCACAGTTGTTGCACAGCTGGGGCCAAGAGGGCTTCCTTCGCCACATAGACGGGTAAGTCGCCTCGATTGTTCCTGTCCTCAAAGAACGTCCATTTTGTTACGAACGTTCCTTCCGTCACAGGGTCATCGACTTCTACGGAAAGCAACGTGATGCTATGATTAGCTCCGCCCACAAGTGGCTGGCAGGTATCGTCCGTCTGTCAGTGTTGTAAATTAATAAAATGTCTTCATTGTGTCTCGCTGTGGTCACTGAGATTAGACATTTCAACGTGCACAGATGTGGCTGAGTGGCACGCCCCCTCAGCTGGAATGTTCTTGTGGATCAAGCTGAAGGGAATCCAAGACACCCGGCAGCTCATCATGGAGAAGGCCCTGGAGAAGGAGGTGTGTGTGGAGCAACATTTCCAATGATGCAAAGCAACAGCACTCAGCCTGTTTTCCCTCATGAAGGTGCTGCTCGTTCCAGGAAGTGTGTTCATGATCGACAGCAGTGAACCATGTCCCTACGTCAGAGCGGCCTTTTCGCTGTCCACTCCCCAACAGATTGATGAAGTATGCAAACACACACATTGCACAAAATGCAACACTGAATCACTTCATTCATTTTTCAACAGGCCTTCAGACGCCTCGCCAGTCTCATCAGAGAGGCTTCCTGACCCTGCTGCCTTCTCCATTTTACATGAAGATTTGATGGTGTTCAATGTTACATTCATTAAAGTTAATGCCAACGGTGGGAGTCAAACTCTGTTTTTTGATTATAAAAGCAATGCAATGGATGCATATAAAGTCAAATAATAATTAGCTGAAAATCTTGTAGAGATGCCTGCTTTATTTTATGTTTACGTTGCTCTCTTGTACGACAGTGGTGTGCGTACTGTCTCTTTAAGGGAAAATGGACTGCATCTGCAGCAGCTCTGTTGCTGACAGGTATTCAGACCGTCATCTTATAGTCGCGCTTTGCTGGTTAAAAACGTATTTGGAATGCTCATGTACAAGAAATAACGCTCAATTGAATAACTTATTTTTTGCATCAGTCCTGTGGAAGCTTTTGTTGCTGCTTTTAGTTTCTTCATTGTAAATGGAGAAGGATGCAAAGAATATGAAATAGACATGATGTGAAAATAAATACAATGAATATGAAAATTAATAAAATAAAAAGATTACCTACAATAATTCAAAACATTTCAGCAGCACCTCTCAGTGGTAAGTTGTTAGCATTGCTGCATTAATAGGCTCCCCCTAGCGGTCACTGGCAGCATGTCACAGCCGGCAGCGCGGTGGATGGAGTGGTGGACTGGAAAAACTGCGACGACGAGGATAATCGCAATAATTATTAAAATTGTCCCGCTGACGAGTCCTGATGTGAGTATGAAATAAAATAAGGCAAACAAAACGAACTTTTTACCTTACTAACGTCGACGACGAGGTGGTTGAGTATTTACGGTTTTTTATGCATTCTCTCCGACATTCTTTTTTTAGCCGAACATGTAACATTTATCGTCGAATTGTCTCCACAACATTTATCAGGTAGTTGTTGTAAATGTCCAATTTTCCGTCTGCTCGTCGATACTTTGTAGCGGTTTAATCCCCGGAGGGTCCCGTGACTGAATACCCACCTTCCAGTTAATAGCCGTAGCCCGCTGCCTTTTGTAACCACACGTTTGTATTTCTTATGAAGATCAAATAGTCTCACTAATATTTACAGAATCTTTAGTTTCAGCATTTTCTTCCGACTAGTCGCACGGCATGACATTTTTATGGTCATCCCCAACGATGTCAACCAGGAATAAAACGCAGCCCATTTCCTGTAATAAATGGATCCGATGTTTGCTGTAATATGATCCGATGTTTGTTTTAAAATGATCCAATGTTTATTTTAATATTATCAAATGTTGTAATGAGATCTAAAATGTGTCGTAATGTGATCCAATCTTCATGTTTAATTAAATAACGTTGGGTATGTTAGCTGAGAACATGAACAATGAGGGGGGGCAGCGTCGAATAAAATATGTTATTTTTTTATACACAACCGACTAGATAAATAGCAATGAATTATACATACACAAAAACACAAAATATGAATTAATGTAATTGTGATATAAATCTAATACAGAATGGTTTATATTTGTTCCAACTAGGTTCCCAAAGCATACATTGGAATATTGCAGTGGTCGCATTTCAGTGACGTCACTTTGGCCGTGTCAGTTGCCACAGTAACCAGTTTGTGTGCGGGGTTGTAGCGTCCTATTTAGTTTTTTTTCTCTTTTCCAGTGAGATGTGTCCCCGCGCTCGGCCGCCAACCGTCTTCCTGCCAATTGTGCCGAGATAGCCAGTCAGCGAGGGCGGCTCGGGAGGAATGACCTGCGTTATTCGCCTTGGGTGACACGCTCACAAGTCTGAAAAATGATGCATGCCGCCAGAATGGACTTGGTGCTTCTAGTGTCTTTTCTTGCCTTTCACGCCGCCACCGCCTCATCGGGGGATGGAAGCGGCGCCGACAACGGCTCTATCCCGACCGTGCTCACCGCCGCAAGCCAGCTGATCGCCCGTGAAGGAAGCTGCATTCTCATTGATTGCAACGTCACCGGCGAGCCGTTCCCCAGCGTGAGGTGGTTTAACTCTCACGGCCGTCACGTGAATGCCAACACCAGTGGTAAGACACACTCACAGGTTTCTTGTTGTTCTCTTTGGAAGTGCTTACCGTTGTAGGAATCAGGTATGCAGCCTTTTGCAGTCTCGTTCAGACATGCCTAAATGGGCCTCAAAGATCCGAGTTAGTACTTGTATGAGCCCATTCGTGCCGGCACAACTACTCGGGTTTGATTCCAACACGTTCACACTGATACTTCATGTGACGACTTGCTTACCTAAACTTGTCCCTTCACTTTTCACTCTGCTGTATTACTGCAATTTCTTCTGACTAGACCGTGATGTAAGTCAAGTTCTTAATGTGAGTCATATCTTACACCTCATGGGGGAAACTGCACTTTTTTTGGAAGTTTGCCTGTCATTAACAATAATTATGAAAGACATGATGACGGATGTATTTTTTTTAATGCATTCTAACTCATAAATAAAAGTCCACTTATAGCGGAACCAATGGGAGGTCCTCAATTGCGCCCATAAAACCCAACAAAAAAAACATTAAAAAAGCGCTAACGATACTCCATTTACATCTCGTGACTTGACTATTAAACAAGTATTAGTGATATTGTTATTATAAGCGCTAACTCAGACAAACTATTTATAGCTGTGATCACTAGCTTGCGTGCCAATGTTGACATGATCGACTGATCAGCTGTTTCCTTGCTCGTCCAACTTTATTCTAGATCATAAATAATGCCTCTCACCTGGGTAGTTGAAGAATGAGGACGTATTTCGACAAGTTGGTACACTTTGACAGCCAATTTAGACCCGGTAATGGCGAGAACGGCACGAAAAGACGCTTGGTTCCACCTCTCTTTTCCTCGCAGTTAAAGGCACACTGCCACGAACCATGGAAGTTAAAAGTAAGGCACTTTTTACCTCAGAACAGGCTAAACGTTTGTGTAGTGACTTAAAGCAACCAACAACAGAACATTTTCCGTCATTGGGTTTCATTGTGGACATGTTGTGGTACACCCAGTCCGGTCCTCTAAACATACTTGCCAACCTTGAGACCTCCGAATTCGGGAGATTGGGGGGTTGGGGGGGTTGAGGTGCAGGCAGCATACCCCTTCCCCTTCGAGCTTTTCTGGATGAAATGAAATTATTTTTTCCAATCATTTAGGAACTTGCAAGCGTATTTCTTCTTACTCGTCGTCGCCATGTCTCTTCTTCGTTCTTCTGCTTCGTCTCCTTCTTGTTGTGTGTGCAGTTGTGCACTGAGCTCCAAAAGCCGTAGATGTTATTTTAGCGTCCCGAAAGAGTTAGTGCTGCAAGGGATTCTGGGTATTTGTTCTGTTGTGTTTATGTTGTGTTACGGTGCGGATGTTCTCCCGAAATGTGTTTGTCATTTTTGTTTGGTGTGGGTTCACAGTGTGGCGCATATTAGTAACAGTGTTAAAGTTGTTTATACAGCCACACTCAGTGTGACATGTATGGCTGTTGACCAAGTATGCATTGCGTTATCATTAAACCAGTTAAAAAGATCATACAACGTGTCAGCATTTCTTGACATCTTCGAGTAAAGACCACTGTTAAACCCATCCAACGCTACATTATTGTGTGACTGGGCCGGCACGCTGTTTATATGGAGGAAAAGCGGACGCCTGGACAGCATGCAGCTGATAAGGGGTGAAAGTTTCAGGTGAGAGAGGACGTTGAAGGCAGTGTCTTTAAGGCACGCCCCCAATATTGTTGTCCGGGTGGAAATCGGGAGAAATTCGGGAGAATGGTTGTCCCGGGAGATTTTCGGGAGGGGCACTGAAATTTGGGAGTCTCCCGGGAAAATCGGGAGGGTTGGCAAGTATGCCTCCAGAAATTGCTAACTGTTTGGGTACATTTCGACCATATATGGATAATCCGCTGACATCACAGGTCAGAAAATGTCACAAGTCAAAGCACATTCCAAACGGACCGTATGAAGAAAGCCAAGATTGTTTTATAAATATTTCTGCAATGCCTCTGATTAGATTTTACATTTTCGGGACTTATGCAATTTCCAAATACACATAAGTGGGTACCAAAAGGTAAGATAAGTTGGTTTTACATGAAAGGGCCCCTTTAAGTTTTTAATACATTTATGGCAGTTCTGTTATGCTATCAATAACCTACAAGGTTATTGTCATTTTTTCCCTCTGCTGCGTTGCGATTATGCGTGTGAACGGAATCGGGCCGTGCAAAAGGATAGGAAGTGTGCTGTGCATGGGTCAATGTGCTTGCGCATGTCAATCAATCAATCAATCAATCAATGTTTATTTATATAGCCCTAAATCACAAGTGTCTCAAAGGGCTGCACAAGCCACAACGACATCCTCGGTACAGAGCCCACATACGGGCAAGGAAAAACTCACCCCAGTGGGACGTCGATGTGAATGACCGAGAAACCTTGGAGAGGACCGCATATGTGGGTAACCCCCCCACCCCCTCTAGGGGAGACCGAAAGCAATGGATGTCGAGTGGGTCTGACATAATATTGTGAAAGTCCAGTCCACAGTGGATCAAATACATCAGCGAGAGTCCAGTCCATAGTGGGGCCAGCAGGAAACCGTTCCGAGTGGAGACGGGTCAGCAGCGCAGCGATGTCCCCAACCGATGCACAGGCTAGCGGTCCACCCGGGGTCCCGACTCTGGACAGCCAGCACTTCATCCATGGCCACCGGACCTGTGCAACTCCCCCTCCCCAACTGGTCTAAAAAGGGGGTCTATTTAAAGGCTAGAGTATACAAATTAGTTTTAAGATGGGACTTAAATGCTTCTACTGAGGTAGCATCTCTAACTGTTACCGGGAGGGCATTCCAGAGTCCTGGAGCCCGAATAGAAAACGCTCTATAGCCCGCAGACTTTTTTTTGGCTCTGGGAATCACTAATAAGCCGGAGTTCTTTGAACGCAGATTTCTTGCCGGGACATATGGTACAATACAATCGGCAAGATAGGCTGGAGCTAGACCGTGTAGTATTTTATACATAAGTAGTAAAACTTTAAAGTCACATCTTAAGTGCACAGGAAGCCATTGCAGGTGAGCCAGTATAGGCGTAATATGATCAAACTTTCTTGTTTTTGTCAAAAGTCAAGCAGCCGCATTTTGTACCAACTGTAATCTTTTAATGCTAGACATAGGGAGACCCAAAAACAATATGTTACAGTAATCGAGACGAGACGTAACGAACGCATTAATAATGATCTCAGCATCGCTAGTGGACTAAATGGAACGAATTTTAGCGATATTACGGAGATAAAAGAAGGCCGTTTTAGTAACACTCTTAATGTGTGACTCAAACGAGAGAGTTGGGTTGAAGATAATACCCAGATTCTTTACCGAGTCGCCTTGTGTCAATGTGCTCACACTCATCAAAGATGCAAGGTGTTAAGTGTGCCAAACACCGTTCGATTTGGCTTGTGTGAATTCAACTTAGTACTATAGCACTAGTCCTCTCTTTTGAGAGAACTGCCTTTCCCTCCGAATCCAACATCATCACAATCAATCGGTAAATCGTCACACAATGGAGGCAGAAAACTCCACTGGCAGTAACCTAGCTGTTTTTTTCTGCAGACGGGAAGTGGTGGCTACTGGAGAACGGCGTCCTCAACATCACCAGCATCGAATTTGCGGACCGGGGAAAGTACACATGTGTAGCATCCAACTTGCACGGCACCTCCAACTGCACGGTGACACTGCGCGTGGTCTTCACTAACGGCGACATGGGCGTGTACTACATGGTGGTGTGCCTGGTGACCTTCACCATCATCATGGCGCTCAACGTGACGCGCCTCTGCATGATGAGCAGCCACCTCAAGAAGACGGAGAAAGCCATCAATGAGTTTTTCCGCACGGAGGGCGCAGAGAAGCTGCAGAAGGCCTTTGAGATTGCCAAGCGCATCCCCATCATCACCTCCACCAAAACCTTGGAGCTGGCCAAGGTGACGCAGTTCAAGACCATGGAGTTTGCGCGCTACATCGAGGAGCTGGCGCGCAGCATCCCGCTCCCACCACTCATCATGAACTGCCGCACCTTCATGGAGGAGATCCTGGAAGTGGTGGGCGTGGAGGAGATGAGGCACACCTTTCTCAGACAAGCACCAGAGGGACGTCGAGAGACAGTGAATGGGATGGCCGCCATCGGTGCTAGGGATGTGTTCACCGTCCTGCAGGAGAGGGAGGAGGAACGCGGGCGCCAGCTGGAGCGCAGCGAATCCCCCGCCGGCGATTCCGACAATTCGTCTGTTCAGGAACAGCCGCAGCACATCGCTATTCAAGTGTCGGTGCACCCGCAGCTCGCCGCCGCAAGTTGCTGTGCCGTCGACGCCGACTCCACCCCTTCCACGCCGCCGCCAGCTTCTCTACAAGAAGAGGAAATGGAAACAAGTCAGAGCGAGGAGCCAGCGCCCCCGCCCTGCCAGATTATCTACGAGAGTCACGTGTGAGCAGAAAAAGAACAATCGAAGCTCAACAGGCTGTTACAGCAACCAATCAATCATGCGTCCTGGCACGCTTGAATGTATCTTATCATCAGCAAAAAAATTTTTACTTTCCCTGGGATTTTTCACCCTTTCTGTTTCCCTTCACCTTTAACAACTCTAGCTTCTGTTTTTCTTCTTCTTTGTTGGTCCATTCCCATTCTGTCTGCATGTGAGCCATCTTTGCTCTCCTCCTAATGCCTTTTGTAGTGAGTGACTAAAAGACAAATAAAACTCAAGTCCTTCATTTCACATGTATAAAGTTTTCTGCATCAATAATGCAAACCAAGATCTAACATGGCAATATTTGGCCTACTATTAGGAGGTGGCCCACACCCCCAAAAAAATGTTCTATTTGTATTTTCTTTTCTTTACAGGTCCAACAGAGGTCAATTACTTTTCATATAGATCTGGCGTATATGTTTAATTGGCTTATTTTATGTATGTACATGTCGGTTTTTTCTCAGCCGGAGTAGCAATTGCCACATATTCTGCTACACTGTATGCACGTTAGTGTCATTTTCATCACAGGCACACACAGTGCACTTGAATCAGAATCAGAATCAGCTTTATTGTCATTACGCAGGGTAACGAGATTGAGGCCATTCCATACAGTTCGATAAAACAAGTGTACACTCTATACAGAGGGTGAAATGAATATGTACATGAAACAGGGTGGTTGGTGGAATGGGTTATTGCACCGAAGAGAAGGCAGTTATGAGGGTCAATGGGGAAGTCTGTTCAGGGTGGTTATGGCCCTGGGGAAGAAGCTGTTTTTTAGCCTGTTCGTCTTGGTTTTAATGCACCTGTAGCGCTTCCCAGAGGGCAGCAGGTGGAACAGGTCATAGCCAGGGTGGGTGCTGTCCTTGATGATGGCACTGGCTCTGTTGAGGCAGCGGGAGGTGTAGATGTCCATCAGAGAGGGGAGAGGGCGGCCGATGATCTTTTGAGCCGTCTTGACCACTCTTTGCAGCCTCTCCCTGTCTGCTGCAGTGCAGCTGCCGTACCATACTGTAATACAGTAGGTCAGCAGGCTCTCGATGGACGAGCGGTAGAAGGTCACTTGTGCACTCTAGTCTTGATACAACTGTGAAGGTGCGATATGGTATTAGCCAGCTATGCGTGTATGTGCATTAGGGCTGCAGCTAAAATTCGATTAATCAAGTAATCGGATGAAACATAGTTTACAGCCTACACTAAGCCGGCTCAGGTTATCCGTGTCCACACACACACACACACAATGGTCGTTTAAAACCCCCACCCCCTCCCAATCTAGTACGCATGCGCGAAGAAGAAAAAATAGTCACCTCTGACCTGGAAGTGCATTCTTACTTATCTGCGACGATATACGAAAATGGCTACTCTTTCTGCGAGGAAAAGGGAATTCTTTATTTGGTCCGACGACGAGGTGGAGTTACTACTAAAAGTAACACAGGAATACAAAACCTTCATGGCGGCGAAAAACGTTGACTGGGAGTCCTCGCAATCCAAATACGGGGACATTCTTGCGCGATTTCTGGAGCGCTACCCCTCGCCGATGGAGGCCAGCTTAAGCGCCAAAGATTTTCCCCACCAAACAGAGGACATAACTAAAGGCATGTTTTTGTAACAAGGTCATTCTGGCTTAATTTAACCATAATCTGTGTGTAGAATGAGGAGCACTCTTTTGTTTTGGGGGAGGAGATATGGGGTTGATTGTTGACCGTAGGCTACCCTCGGTTTTGTGCCGCCATTAATCCAATGTCTTTGTTTCAACAGCACACCTTACGACAAAATTAAAGAACATCCGTGTGCGGTACCGACAAGCAGTCGACTCGGGGCGCAAAAGTGGACACGGTCGTGTGGTGCTTATATACTTTGACGAATGTGAGTCGATTTGGGGAGGATGCCCGGCCACCGTTGCCACGGGCGAGGGTCTCGACACCAGCGACCTGGAAAGAGCACCACACGCCCCGGAACTGTCGTCAGGCGAGCCATCACCGACCGGCAGCTTGGCCGAAGAGCCGGCCTCACAGAGTCGTAAGCGGCGTCTTGATGAAGAGCTGGGCGACTACCGTACCCAGACACTTCGCAAGGCGTTAACCCCCGCGTCCATAGCCCAAGAGGACCTTGAGCTGAAACGGCACTTCTACCGACGACAAGAAGAGACGGACCGCAAGTTTATGCACAGTATGGACCGCATCACCTCCAGTATAGAAATGTTGGTGAAGCACATAACACAGCCAAGCACACAATAGCTACACCACACTTCAGGCCAATATCATCACCAAGGACCCGGCATGAACATCACCTGAGCATCCATCTGCTCTGAGCTCTCCAGTAGATGACTTGACTTCACTGTGAAGTTGTGCTGTTTAAAAAAAAGAGCTATATTGTAAATAGTTTGCTGTGTAGCTTTTGTGCAAGTTTTTAAATTAAATAACATTTCTCCTGAACAATATCCTGTGTTGTATTTCAATTACCGTATTTTTCTGACTATAAGTCGCAGTTTTTTTCATAGTTTGGCCGGGGGTGCGACTTATGTGTGAAATTAACACATTACCGTAAAATATCAAATAATATTATTCAGCTCATTCACGTAAGAGACCAGGGGCTGTACTTATCAAGCTTCTTAGAGTGCCATTTTACACTTAAGTCCTGAGAATTTGCGAAATTTAGTCCTACTCTCAAACTTAAGAATAAAAGCTTTTTATCAACGTTCTTAAGTCTAAGAATCACTCCTACTCTCCACGATATTTAAGAGACCTTCAGAGGTGTCTTAAGTGGTTAGGAGTTGCCAGCAGGGGATGGCACTGAGGCGAGAGAGACGTGCGCGAACGTTCAGGGAACGGAACAATGTTTTGTTTTTTTTGATGACGAGCAGCTGATCAAACGGTATCGTTTAGACAGAGCGGATATTATTTTTGTCACAGATTTAATACTTTTCGATTCCTTGTTGATTTCTGCATGTGTCTGCAGTGGGCTAGTATATATAGAGCCACCCACACCAGTTTCAAATTAGTTGCCTAATTAATGAATTGGAAAGAAAATGTTATGTCAGCAGCGTATGTGTGTGGCCGTGAGGTGAGTGACGTCAGTGAGTGTGTGGGCGATAGAAGAGAGGGAGCGGTAGCGTGAGTGCCGGCGGGGACTAGTTTGTTTTGTATTATATTGTAGTTTGTCAAAATATACACTCCCATTGTCCACTTAAATATTTCCAAGATATTTCTTTATTCTTAGACAACGGATTCCCTTCCGTGATTGGTCATTTCTATAGACACAGAAATGACGTCACCTAAAATTCCGTTTACGGCACATAGTAATGTCGTAATTCAGCTCTGAGTGTGACACTTAAGATTCAGTCCTACACTTCGCTGAAAGTGTGAGTAAGACGCTTGATAACTAACTTTTAAGTGCAGCTTTCAGCGAAGAATTTATTTACTCTTAAGTCAACTCTTAGCAGACTTCTTAGGAGTAATTCTAAGAAGCTTCATAAGTACGGCCCCAGACGTATAAGATTTCATGGGATTTAGCGATTAGGAGTGACAGATAGTTTGGTAAACGTATAGCATGTTCTATCTGTTATAGTTATTTGAATGACTCTTACCATAATCAGGCATGTGATTTGACCACAATGAAAAAGACTGAAAACATTTCCGGGGGTCTGGGGGACGAAGGGCCCCAGCCAGGTCCAGGGCGGTGCCCTGGTGGGGGTACAAGGGGGGGCGTCCGAAGCTCCTGGTTTTTCACCAATTTAACATGCTAAAATTAACAAAGACAGCACCATTTGAAGAAAATATTTTAGTGTTTAAAGACATGAAAACATCATTAATAGAACATACATAACCCAATTATCCTAATGAATCACTGTATATGGTTCAGTCCCAACAGTATTTAGTCACTAATATTTACATCTTGTGTTCATTTCACATCCACAGGTGTCACATTGATCAGTGTTATTATCTACAGTTTATTTACAGTATTACCACATTACTTCAGTTCATGTAATGTAAACATTTCATTCTTTTCCCCAAAATAGGATATACATTTATGAAAAGAATTAAACATGTTTAGTATTGTTTACTCATATTTGAAAATAGGAAAAATAATAATGTGAGGACACTGACATATTGCATGAAACAAGTGTGAAAATATTTACCTTCAAGATTGTTACACCACTGACAATAGTTTCAACAGACTACATAAGAACTTAATATTACAAAATAGTATTATATGCAAATTTATTTCAAATTGTTAACTGGAATCAATAATGCGACTCTTTGAATTTCTGTAATTTCATAATATATTTTCACGTGGCTTTTTATTTTTAGAAAACCCCATTTATATTTCGCTAAGCAATAATTGGTTAATATTTAAAACAAACATGCGTATTTCGCAAGCAAATGTTTTTTAGCTTACCTCATTATTAACGACCCTGTCTGCAACTGAAGTGGGTTGTTTGGGTGGATCTTTCCTCTCGATGTAAACAAAGGATGAAGTCCGTAAGGTTTGCTCACTTTCGGTTGACATCCAAAAGTACCAGCTAGTGAAAAGTTGGTTTTCCTTGCTTCAAGTTGTTTCATTTGTTTTTGGCGTTTCGCATGTACTTCCAAAGCCTTGAAACCTTGTGATCCATAGTCAATATTATCATAACACCACATGTACAAAACCTTTCCGGGACGATCGATTTTCCAAATAAAATCACCGAACAAAGTCGTAACTTCCTTCTTCCCAACAGTATCAGTGATTTCCCTTTCCATCCAGTCCCATCGAAACTTATTTTTGACATGTTTATCAATTTCTTTTACCCGTAAAGCGTCCTTTCTCTCGAGAACCGACATTGTTTGCATATGGAAAATGGCCGTAGTAACCATTATGAATGATGACGTTATTAACGTCATCATTCATAACAGATGTCCTGATTGGTCACAAGGAACATATCGACCAATCAACTACGGCGTAATATAAACTACGTCTCGAATCTTGATTTAGGGTCGGAAAAAAAAACGGAAAAACGGGAGATAATTTTTTTCCCCCCCCGAGATTAAAAAAGACGGAATTCCGACTTTAGACGGAAAAATCACATGCCTGCATAATATGTTACGTTAACATACCAGGCACGTTCTCAGTTGGTTATTTATGCGTCATATAATGTACACATATTCAGCCTGTTCACTATTCTTTATTTATTTTAAATTGCCTTTCAAATGTCTATTCTTGGTGTTGGGTTTTATCAAATAAATTTCCCCCCAAAATACGACTTATACTCCAGTGCGACTTATATGTTTTTTTCCTTCATTATGCATTTTCGGCCGGTGCGACTTATACTCCGAAAAATACGGTAACTAGAATCCAGTGTGCTGTGGGGCCCTATTGTAGTGAATCACACCTGAGCCATCACATATGACTCAAATCTTTAATCGACATGAGAAAGTAGACAATTTGATGAAGAACATTTTACAACAATTAATCTAGGGAACCCAAATATCTGGTCAGAACACTCCTCACTCTTTTGCCTTCTCCTTCATTTTCCATTTTTGCAATCCAGCCTGTGCTTGGAGGCTGAAAATGGCAGTCGTACTCCAAGGCAGCAACCACTGACTGCTCGTTTAGTGGCTCCTTCATGGCTTCACAGTAGTTATGGAGTACAAAACAAGCATACACAACGAATGGTAGGTCAGTCTGGTTAATGTTCATGGGGCGGCGCAGTGCACCAAAGCGTGCCTTCAGTCGTCCAAACGCACGCTCGATGACCATGCGGGCCTTGCACAGAGAATACCCAAAGTATTGTTGTTGTGTGTCGACTCCACCGTTGGGGTATTCTTTCATGAGATATGGCGCCAGGGGATAAGCTGGGTCACCCAAAAGAAAAACAGGGACCGGATCTTCATCTTCCAGCAGTTGTTTGGGACACGAGGGGATGATTCCATCTTGTAGCTGCACGCTAATGGCGGAGTTAGTGAAGATGCGGGCATCATGTACGCTACCTGGCCATTTCACAGTCACGTCCATGAAGCAATATTTGTAGTCACACACTGCCTGTACGTTGTAAGAGTATCTGCCCTTTCTGTTGATGAAATCCGTCGAGTTACACGACATCTTCCGGACCTCGATATGCGTGCAATCAATTGCACCCAAACACTGCGGCATACCGTGGGCTTCATGGAAATTTTCAACAAGATCTTGAACGTCTGCCTCCGTTTTTGGTGACTGTATATACTCTGGACCAAGACGTTGAGTAATCGCGCGACATACATGGCGGACAATAACTGATACAGTCTGCTTTGCCAGTCCAAATGCATTCGCCGTTTTTCGTAGTCTTCCCTCGTCGGCCAGGTAATACAAAGTACACGCTACCTTTTTTAACACATCCACGGGAGCTCGCATTCTCGTTGTCTCTCCTTCGACAAATGGACGAAGTTTTTCGGCAAGTAGAATGACAGCTGACCTGGACATTCGAAAGTTATCTTGCCATTCCTCCGGCACAACACAGTCGTTGACAAACATATCCCACCAGGCCGTCGTTCTTCCAGGTCTTATCCAAGACCGTCGCTCAACATTGCTATGTAGACGTCTGAAATGTGTTGTATCCGAAATTGCTGTAATCGCGTGTTTCCTTCTCTTAAGGTATTCATGTGTGATTTCCATAAGCGCCTGTACATGTACAAGAAGGAGAAACACGGGCATGTCTGGATGATTCGCCTCCATCTTTCTAGTGGTTCCCGCCGAGTTACCGAACGAGTTGTTATGAAGCTGGCTGTGGCGCGTTCTTACTGATGTCACTTCCTGTGTGGGGCGTGGTCTTTTCTGTGTGCTTTATTGCAGTGCCTGTGTGGAAACTACAGTATGTCCGCATATAAAACGTGCCAGGCACTCCATGCAGCCCAGATTTAATAAATTTGTATTAGTTACATTATTCAAAGTAGCCTTATATTAATCGGCAAGTAATAGATGAATGGTTGCAGTCCTAATGCACACATATATGTTACCAATTCTCCCTACATGTGTACACGTGTCGATATCCCCTAATAGTGGGGAAACATTGCACAATAAGTTGCTAAAATTTCAAAGCAAATTTAATGAATCATCCTGTTTCAAATGTACAATCAAATAAATTTAACATGAAATTCTTCACAACGATGCACAACTTCATTGACACAGCACATAATTGAGGAAACATCAAGTTGAAGAGGAAACACCCTTCCCTATGCCAACCATCTTCAACAGTGGAGATGATAAATAAATCCACAGATTTCTCCAGAGGCCCGGAAACTTCGGCATGAGGACACAGTCTCCCGATGGAAAAGTAGCAGGAGTGAAAAGTAAATTGACAAATTGCATCATATGTTTCACCTTCATTTCACGCTGACGGACGGACGGATGCTCGATTCTCCTTTTCAAATCTCCCAGGCAAGCACATTAATCTAGTGTGGCAACCGGGCACGATAAAGTTCATTCAGGAGGACGGACAGGTGAGGAAGGTTCACAGGTCCAGCTGCGGTCAATACCACATCGTTGTGTGTGAGCGGACAAGAGCGCATGCGTGAGGTGTTCCCTTTAATGACCACCGGGGGAGTCTATGAAGCTCAAAAGTGAAAAGGAAACAAAAAGTGTCATAGGTTGGCGCCGTCCAGTAGGTGCACTTCCTCCTCCTCGCTGTCACCTCCCCCTCCCACCCAGCCGTCCTGGAAGGAGCGGATCAGTTGAACATGATGGACTCGGGATCTTGGTTTGCCATTTGAGCCATGTGACGAAGAATATCTTTTTTTGTGATGACGCCAAGAAGCCGCCTGCAGAGGAGACAGAGTGAGGAGGTTAGCCAGGACGTTACGATGCTTTTAACGGCACAATCCGTCCCGGTGGTGAGACAGAAACACACAGTCCACAGACTAGTTGCATTCTGGACGGTGTCTATGCTGACATAAAGGTGGCCAAGAGGAGAAGAGGAAGAAACCAGAAGGGGGAAAGCAGTGAAAGGTGCTCTATGTTGGTCCCGGGGAGGGAAACATGGGAAGTGGTGACAGGATTCTGCAAAAAGAAGCAGGAGATGAGTTCCCAGGATGCACCAAGCTACTTGAATGAGAGTCAGCCGGGACACCAAACTGGAGTGACAAAACGTGCTGCTGTTGTCACAGCAACGCCATCATCAGGACCGCATCTCAGCGACACTGGAATGTGTTTAGTCGTCACAGGAACTCCAGCGACAGAGTAGCAGGAAAGACCGCACTCTGGTCACCCAAGACGCTTGGGAGACCAGGGGCAGATTGCAGTGATGGAGGGGTCAAAGGTCAGCAAAGAGGGGGGCGTGAATCCAGTGTTTCCTAAAAGCCAGCAATGCCTTTTTCTAGATATTTTCGCTGGCTTAGATGAAACATGGCGGATGGATCAGCACATGCTGGCTAGCTAGCGTTAGCGCTATAAGCACCACAACAACACAGCACGCTCCAACACTGAGGTAAGGAGGATATACGACAACATTGCTCTCCGAGGCGGCTAGCTACCCGCCGAGTGGTTGCTATGGCGACAGGTCACATGCCATCCATCTGCGAAGACCGAGGGGATGGTTTCAGGACACACAGAAAGAGGAGAAGTCATTAATGACGCGACAACTCAGATTTTTGCTGACATCTTTCCTGACACGACCATTAGGTGTAGCAAGCTGACCTTTGACCTGCTCGTCCTAGAAAGCCGCAACAAACTAACGCCCCAGGCCCCCCCACAATAGGAAGTGAAAGCAAGAGGATTCCGCCGCCACTCTTTCATGCATCCCTCCAAAAGAGGCGGAGCCTAAGACAGTGTGTGTCATGTGTATAAAGGGGCGGGGCTAGTCACCAGGGGCTCCGTGTGCTGCTTGAGCTCCTCCAGATGTTCTAATATATTCTTCTTTGTGATGATGCCCAACAAAATCCTGCAACACACACCAGTTACTGGAACACACCTGCCCCAAAACAACAACACTCCACCTGCAGCACTGAGGGGGGACAAAGTCAGACCGACGAGCACGTATGTAACTCACCCGTTGTGAGTGACCAGGCACTGGCGCAGCCCCAACTTCCTGAAAATGTCCACCACGATCTCCATGGGGGTGTGGTCTGTCACCGTGAAGGGACTCATGTCCAGGATGGAGCGCAGCTTGAGGGGGCGGGGACTGTCAGCAGGCAGGGTCGGGGCGTGCTGGGTGAAGTAGACCCTGGAGTTCAACAGGATGCCCTCCTGCTTGCGGCGGGCGTTCTCTGTTGGGGAGGAAGTGATTAGGTGTCAGGACGACAATAAAGCGGAGAGGGCGTAGTTACCTATAGCGATCGTGATGTCCCTGCGCAGAGCGAAGCCCACAAGCCTCTGGGACTCCTTGGAAACAATCACGGGAAAACCGTTGTAACTTGTTTCATTTATGACGGCCTGCAGTTCCTCCACGTTCAGGTCGTCCTGCGTCAACACGGCGAGCGGCGGGTCGCTGCGGCGAGGTCTCATCACCTCCCTGGCGAGAGTCGTGTGCGTAAATTCCTCCTTGGCGTCCAGGAAGGGGTAGCCATTAAGGCGGATGTGGGCCTCGTAGATGCCCTCACGGCCGAAGGCGTCACCCACCCATTTGCTGGTCATGACGGCAGCCATGAGGGGCACGATGTACTCCAGGCCGCCGGTCAGCTCGAATACGATGACCACCAGAGAGACGGTCATCCGGGTTACGCCCCCTGCAGAAGAACAAAAAAAAGCGTGTTTGCAAAATACAAAGTAGAAAATTTGACCAGCCATCTTCCACAGACTCACCCAGACAGGCGGCAGCCCCCACCATGGCATAGAGTCCCGGCGTGATGCAGTCGGTTCCGACTTCGCACCACTCTCTAAACAGGAACCAGTCATGGTGGTAATACGCCAGCTGCTCCACGGCGATGCCAACGATTCGTCCAGCTATCGCCCCGATGGCCATGCTGGGAATGAACAAGCCCGACGGCACCTGGGAGAGGGTGTGGGGGTCAGTGACCCTTCGATTGCAGATCATGTAAACATTTGCTGGAAACGTAGGATCACCTTGAGGCCAAAGGTGAAGATGGTCATGATGATTTTGAAGATGAGCGCCAGGCACAGCTGCCACATGGCGGCGTAGACCCCGGGCCCAGCGGGCCGGTTGGGGTTGTCCGAAAAGGCTTTGCTGCCGTTCATCTGGCTGCGGTACTGGCAGAGCTGTGAGGACTCCAGCGGGCCGCAGTCAGTGAAGAGCTCCTTGATCAGCTCGCTGGTGTTCTGGCGGGTATACGGGTTCGGGAACGCCACAACGGCTGTAATCGCCGCCACCAGGATCACCTCCAAAACCGGATACTTACCTAAAGTACAAGGAAACAGGCATATTTTTACACTGAATGCACGGCCTAGCAACTCTCCTCCTTTCTGATTGGTCACTTTAAATGCCTCCGGAGCCAATCCGAGTGAGCCTGTTGTGTGTCCCTTCTGAAGAAGATTAGAGTCTTTAGACAAAATGAGCCAATATTAGTGTATTTTTTTCATTTTAATATACATGCTTTACACTACCATCTGTCAAACAATGACATTAACATTTATGACAATGCTGTGTCAAAGATCGCAATCTTTAACGACAACTTGATGTCATAAAAGATAGCGTATTTCGGCTGGCAAAATGTTTATATGGATATATGCTCCCCTGGTAATTGCAACATTGCATTATATAGACCTATGTAACTGCATATGCTAATAGGCCCTTTATCGAGGTTCTGATGTCCTAGTGCCAGAGTCCTTACAATGTGATAAAAATTATGTGGTATTTTGTTGTTTTTATTCTAAGGACTTTATTTGAAAATAAATGATTATTTTGTCTACACTTTAGACCAGTGGTCCCCAACCACCAGGCCGTGGACCGATTGGTACCGGGCCGCACAAAAAATTTAAAAAAAATATTATTTTTTCTTTTTTTTCTTTCTAAATCAACATAAAAAAACACAATATATACATTATATATCAATATAGATCAATACAGTCTGCAGGGATACAGTCCATAAGCACACATGATTGTATTTCTTTATGATAAAAAAATAAAATTTAAATAAAATACCCCCACCCCCCCATACAAATTTTCAAGCGTTTACCGGTCCGCAGCTACACAAAGGTTGGGGACCACTGCTTTAGACTACAAAGCAGGGATATTAAACTTAAGTCTTTAGGGGGCCACATTTCCAGAAAACTAAGGACCGGAGGGCCATACATCTTCCTTCAATATTATTCTTATGATGTATATTCTGGAGAACCAGCATCCCCTACATTAGACATTTGATTTACTTATGTTGTTAGTTACAGGAGCGCTCTGTTGTTTTTAAAGATGTTCTACATAAAAATAGTCAAAGATAATCTCTATGACAGCACTCTATTGTGTTATTAATAATCTGCTCAGAATCGTTCACAATCTTTATGTAAGACAAGGACACGTTTTTCTTTTTTTATGCATTCTAACTCGTAATTAAACGCGATCAAAGTCTGCTTACAATGAAGCCTATTGGAGTCGCTCTATTGTGTCTATAAAACGCTCTAATAAAACACGTCCTTCAAGATTGTGTGTACCTGCTGTAAGTATATATGTAATGTAGTAACAGGCACATTCATATTAACATGTAATATTTACGTATTTTAAAAATTGTAATCATACGTTGGCGCATTAAGTTCATAGACGCATCACAACGTTCACTTGTCCTTTCAACAACAACACTGATACTACGCACTGCAGACATCATGAGACAAACATTGTAAAACATCACTTACTGTACAAAGTCTGCTCTCACTATGATGCCAACTGTTAGGATGTTGATATATTCCCATTTATATGATGAATGACTCAGAGTCCTTCCGAATGGTTAAAAAAAGGGTGGGTGCAAACCGGCGTCTTTCTCGTGTGTCTTTTTCCGCCATCTCCGGGTCTAAATTGGCTGTCAAAGTTGACCAATTTCTCTGTTTATGTCCACATCATTTTACTATCAAGGTGAGAGGCATTATTTATGATTTATAATTAACTTTCACAAGCTCAGATGCGAGGGAGCCGTTCAGCAGCTGAGGATGTCAATATAGCAACACAAGGAAGTTACGGCTTTCTGATCAATGCGGCGATAAATTTATGTCCTTAACGTTAACGATTATAATAACAATAATGCCAATACTTCGTTAATATTCAACTCTCGAAATGTAAATGGAGTATTGTTGGCACATTTTGGATGGTTATCTATTGGGTTTTATGGTCGGAATAAATGTAATAGACGCAATGACATCATGGCTCCCATTGGGCCCATTGTAAGTAGACTTTTATTTACGAATCCATTTGAAAAAAGGCATGTGTTCTTGTCTCTCATGAGGATTGTGAATAATAGGCAAAATTCCCAAAAAATTGCAGTTCCCCTTTAAACAAAACTTACGAGCTACCAGTTGAATAGCCCAAATAATGACAAAGAGAGGACCTAAAATGTAACTTTGAGAAACACTACTAGCATAACTAAAGGAGTTCAACAAATGATTATTGACTGCATCTGAGGTAAACAAGGTACACCTTAGTTACATAAATCCCATTACAAAAAAATGCGTAACTGCCAAAAGTGGTGCCTTGAGGAACGCCTTCGTTATGTAAATCACCACACGCACAGAGAGGAGGAGGAAAAGGTATAAGAGGTTGCGCAATGAAATGAGTGAGATTTTCACGTCAAGGATTTTGGCACTGTTTTGACACCATACATTTCTTCTAGACTGACTTTTGGACCCTGATGACCAAATACTTGCCAAATCGGGTGGACTTCCGCCTCCTACACCAAGCGATGTTGGCCCGGATGAAGAAGGCGCCCCACAGGCCCCCAAAAACCCCTAGAAGGATGAAGGGGATGAGCTCAAACAGGGACCATGGCGTGTGGTACTCCACGTAGAACAGCACAAGCCGGCTGTTTCCAAAAGGGTTGATGGAGCGCAGGACAAAGGCGGCCACCAGGGCGGCGAAAAATGAACGCCACAGGGTCTTCAGAGGGAAGTAGTAGCTGACCTGCAGGAACGACAGAAAAGGGTGAGTCAAACTTGTTAGCACACATCACGTCACCTCATGTTGTTCACCTCCTCCAGGCTGAAAAGAACGCCACCAATTGGCGCTCCAAACGCCACAGACACTCCTGCTGCCGAGGCAGCAGAGAGAACCTCTCGCTTCTTGGCCTCGTTCTTGCTGTACTTTGGGAAGAGGTAGGAGAAGATGTTGCCGCAGCAGCATGCCACATGGACCAGTGGACCCTCCTTGCCCAGACTGAGACCCGATGCCACAGCCAGCACCAAAGTGATGGTCTTTATCATCAGGGTCCACTTGCCCAGATAGCCTCTGATGATGAAGCCACTCAGGATGGTCTTGATCTGCGAAGAGCAGAAATCAAAGCTTCCCACTAAGAACTGAATATGTCTTTTTCAGGTGTTATTACCTCTGGGATCCCTGAGCCGCAAGCGTACGGAGCAAACACCTTGACCAGACACACGGCGAGGAAGGCAAAGGACAGCGCCCAGTAGATGTACATGAAGTAGTTCATGATGTACGAGCCTGGACCCTGCAGGAAGAAACCAAAACTTAACCAGGAAGTCCCTTCGCATTGAAGCATCCAATCACCACCGAACCCCTGACGCTACCTCGGCTTGGCCCAGGATGAGCTCGGCCCAGCTCTTCCACTGGGGACACTTGTCTCTCTCTGCAAAGGTGGTCTCGTTAGACGTCCAGCAGCACTGCTCGTGGTTGAACCACATGGCGCTCAGGCACACGCCCTCCTTCAGGTCGTTCATCCAGTCGGCAGCAATGTCGATCAGACCGGCCAGCGCGCCTGGCAGGAGGAAGAGAAAAAAAGATGCAAATGAGGCGTCTCCCACATTCGCCTGCAGGACAGGGAGGAACATGTTTGAATATGGTGTGCTCGCACCTGAGGCTAAACCTGTGAGCGTCACCACCAGCCATCCTGACCAAGCGTCATATAGACTCTTTGTAAACTCCCATGCTGACTCCTTCTTTTTACTGGTGATCTACAAACACACACAAACGCGCACACATACACACCACCAGTTACTCCACTCAAGTATTCACTTTCTGCATGTTGAGAGGCGCACAATATTCAAATTGTCAATATTTGTTGAAAAGGCGCCAACAGGCCAAAGCTGCGGTTATGAGAGGGGCGTGACCTCTAGCATAACATCTCTACAAACAGTCATCATTTCAGCACGTCATTCATTACCTTTCGGTGCCTCTCGCGATCCTTGCATTTCTCGCGCACCCAGTCGATGGTGTGGAAGTCGTCATAGGTGCCCACGCCGGGAATGGGCTCCTCTAGGAAGTCCAGCAGGTGGGTGGAGCTGCTGGGTGCCCCGCCCCCATTAGACATGGTGTAGTTGGAGCCTATGAGGGACCAATAATGACTACATGATGGATAGCATCAAAACAGTGTTTAGGTGGGTGTCAAAAGACCCTCAGTCATTGTAGTAAATCAGATCAGAGAGCTTTGCGGGCAGCTGTTCCTGGGTCAGCCATCATGTGACCAGCTGTACAAAATGACCCCAACAGCGTCCAGCTGAAAGCAACAAAAACACCTCCAGTGTCAGATTCCAGGCCACAATGTTAAATACCTGTTGAGTAATTTTACAAAGCTACACCCTGAATGATGGACAAGGCGACCACATCTGTGGAGGTAGATGACACTTCATTGCAACAACGCGGTGCTAAGTGGGAGTAGGCCGCCGCCAACTGAAACTCATCCGGGGCCTTTTGTCTCTGCTCAGTCTGCGTAAAAAGGCTGACAAAGCCTGCAGGAAGCCACACGCCGCACAGAGGAGAAGTACCACAAAGGTCTCACAGCAATGACAAACGCTCACACATTCAGATGTATGACATTAGAATATTCCTTATATGAGGAGCGATCATGTGACTTATGTGCCATTCCAGCATCATCCAACAGGTGTCGCAGAGCCCAGTGCAGGTGGTCTGCTCAGACAATTCATGTATGTATTGTGACAGTCACAGGCCTGAGCCTTCACTCTAATCACATTATCTCTGCACCGCCGCACGTCGTCGTCAGTGGCAACAGCGCCTCACATAGCAAAGTCCCGTAAGGATGGAGGTAGAGCTATGACGTACCTCTTCTTGGGATAGCCTGCAGGGGGATGGTGTCCCCTCCCCCGTCGTAAGGCAAATAGGGATCGGCGCCTGCGTCCTCGTCCTCCATGTTGACAGACAAGACGGCAAACCGAGGATAGGCTAGGCTAGGCTAAGCTTCACTACGCACTGCTGTGTGCGTATGTCAACTGCTGCCATGTTTGCCCAAGCAACACGATCCCTGTGTGTGTGTGTGTGTGTTCTCTTGCCTGGCTCCTCCCTCTTGTCTCCCTCTCTTCCCACTGCAGCAGCTGACTCTCAAGGCTGATGACATCATCACATGCATGCACAGCCTGCTCGGTTGCCTGGGTAGATCAGCATTTAGAAGTATCACTTTAAACCGTCGTTTTTGTACAAATTAATAAAATGTCCTTCAAAGGCTGCTGAATATACGCACACACTTTTCTAACTTGGTCAAGTTTAGTTGTTCCACCTAGCGGGCTGGAGGCACTACTGGATCCAGCGTCCTGCAGAGGATGAAACTACTGCATGCAACATTATCCCTAACGAATCAAACCTCATGTAGTGGAGGAAACTACTGCTTGCAACCTTAACCGCTAACCTGGGGGTGCCCAAACATTTTATCTCCAGGGGCTAAAGTGAAAATGTGCTAATTCGCCGTGGGCCAAACACCAATTTTAGGTGTGAAACACAACAAATCTCAGTAGAAATACTAAAGTTCTATAAATATGTGCAAATAAAATGGATAGATGCAGGGCCGCTCCTGGCTAAATTGAAGCCCTTGGCATTTTGTATTTGGAGCAGCCCACCCATACTCTTCTCTACAAAAAATGTCCACACTCATTTGTTGTAAAATTTTGTACCAAATTTTTTGTACCATTTCAATCAAATTTGAGTTCAATTTGATGCATGTTTTGGACTAAAATTATTTATTGGGGGAAAAAAAAATTTATAACAAAAATCACAAATTTATCAAATACCGGTAAGTTTGCAAATCTGGCTTTCCTTCAGGTTGTTTGCCTTGCAAAAAAAATAAGTTTGCGCCCTGTCAATCATTGATTGACATTTTACATGCATTTTTACACAAAATGGGGGCCCCTACAGAACACAGGGCCCTACGCACAGCACATGATCTGTGTATATGGAACAGTGTCTGTGTATATATGTCAACTAGTTAACCATCAATTATTGTGTGAGCTTGAAAGAGGTCAGTAAGAACATGTATTTCATTTGGGAAGCCACCCTTAGGCGGGCCAAACGAAATGACTCGGTGGGCTGCATTTGGCCCACGGGCCGTACTTTGGGCAACCCTGCTCTAACCCTAACCCTAGTGGATCAAGCCTTATGCAGTGGATGACACTATTGTATGCAACCTCAACGCTAACCTTGTGGATAGATGAAACCACTGAGTGCAACTTTAACCATAAACCTAAACCTAATCATAAACCCTACTGGATAACATTTATGCAGTGGATGGATGAACCTACTGTGTGCAGGCCTAATAGTGAACCTCACACTTTAGAGAAGGCTCACAAGTTTAGAACACGCCAGCGAATGATGAAGATGATGATGAAGCAGGCAGTCTGTGACACAAGTAAGTCCGATCTGATTGGAGGTTTCTGGCGTGGGTATAGAATGACCAGGAGTTGAGCGGGTCCACATGAAGGGACTCCCTACCTGGGGAGGAAGCGTCCCCATCCAGCAGGTTGTCGTCCTCAGTGGTGTGGAAGTCCATGATGATGCCGGCTCCATCAAGCAGTTCCTCGTCGCTGCTAGCGCTGGCAATGCTGTTGTAGCTGTTCCTGCAGTGGCCTCTGTGGTACAGCTGCTCCGACTCCATTTAGCAAAGCGCCCTGGGAGGCGAGGGGGGTAGTGGACATATACATACAGTGTAGTGAGGATGCGACTGAGTCGGTGGGACAGACGGACAAACGCTGCGGACAACCCCAAAAGGCTTCAGGAAGACACAGCGCGCCTCCAGACGCCTTTCTCTACAGTATCTCCTCTCTGGTCAACAAAAGCACCTTGAAGATTCTAGCGGGAACTCTCGTTCAACCCTTTTTCGATTACGCTTGCACCTCCTGGTACCCTAGCACCTCCAAAACCCTCAAATCTAGACTCCAAACATCCCAGAACAAGCTAGTCAGGTTACAATTAGACCTCCAACCCAGATCACACCTCACTCCAACCCACTTCTCCAAAGTGAGCTGGCTCAGGGTGGAGGACAGAGTAAAACAAGTTGCACTGAGCCTAGTCTATAAAATCCGCTACACCTCCCTAATACCGAAGTACATGTCAAACTACTTCCTTAACGTAAATGACCGCCATAACCACAACACCAGGGGGAGTTCCACAAACCACGTTAAACCCATATTCCGATCTAACAAAGGTCTTAACTCATTCTCCTTCTATGCCACATCAATATGGAATGCACTCCCAACAGGTGTAAAAGAAAGTGCATCTCTATCCTCCTTCAAAACTGCACTAAAACAACACCTCCAGGCAACTTCAACCCTTGACTAACACCCTCCTTCTTCCACATCCCACTTTCCCGGATTGTAAATAACCAAATGTAAATAATCAAATGTATTTCTAATTTATATACTTGTTCTTATGCTATCTGAACTCACTATGTTCTCTGCTCGCTGTACATATCCTACCAAGTCAGACTTACACTGTTTCAATGCCCATTTCTCTGATGATGCAATTGTTGATGACTGAAGTGCTGTTATCAACCAAACCCTCCTCATCCCACCCCCCGGATTGTAAATAATGTAAATAATTCTATGTATATACTCTGATGAATAACTTGTGTGATGACTGTATTATGCTGATAGTACCGTATTTTTTGGAGTATAAGTCGCACCGGCCGAAAATGCATAATAAAGAAGGAAAAAAACATAAGTCGCATGGAGTATAAGTCGCTTTTTTGGGGGGAATTTATTTGATAAATCCAACACCAAGAATAGACATTTGAAAGACAATTTAAAATAAATAAATAGTGAACAACAGGCTGCATAAGTGTACGTTATATGACGCATAAATAACCAACTGAGAACGTGCCTGGTATGTTAACGTAACATATTATGGTAAGAGTCATTCAAATAACTATAATATATAGAACATGCTATACGTTTACCAAACAATCTGTCACTCCTAATCGCTAAATTCCATGAAATCTTATAAGTCTACTCTCTTACGTGAATGAGCTAAATAATATTATTTGATATTTTACGGTAATGTGTTAATAATTTCACACATAAGTCGCTCCTGAGTATAAGTCGCACCCCCGGCCAAACTATGAAAAAAAATGCGATTTATAGTCCGAAAAATATGGTATATATTTGTACCATGAATTGATTTACGTGGACCCCGACTTAAACAAGTTCAAAAACTTATTCGGGTGTTACCATTTAGTGGTCAATTGTACGGAATATGTACCGAACTGTGCAATCTACTAATAAAAGTTTCAATCAATCAATCAATCAATTCAGCCAGCTAGAAGCCCACTACTACGGGCCTAACTTCTGCAAACTAAGCCAAACACCAAAATCTGACTAAAAAATGTTGTGTAACTTCGTAGCTTGGTTGCACTTTTTACATGACATATTACACTGTTCGTCCATGCCATGAACAAGAGAACTTATCTGCAGTACTTCAAACTGGACACTTTGGAGGAGTTGCCTACGGTAGCGGGGATGACGATCAGCACTATTTGTAGCCCATATAGCAAAACATCAAACAATCTTTCACCTGAGAAATGGCTTATGACATCACCAGTGTCTCAACCCGGACCTTTGACTGGAGCAAAGACGCAGCTGGTTTTGCACCGTGCTAAGTAGTAATGCTATGAGTTTGGCTGCCTTGCTTATGCAGTATCACCAACCATCATCTTGTATTTCCAGACATATTGTAGTTGTTACGACACTATTACATACAAAGTTAGTCGGTTAGCTGTAAGTGAGTTTGCGCTCAATCAGACCACAATTTAAATCAACAGGTCTTTAATTGGAGCTGATGGAAACAATTAAGAGCCACGAAAACAAAACATGTGTGATAACCGGGCTAGCCTCTGCTGTTAGCTTAGGAGCTAACTGGCTGGCTAGCTTTTGAAGCTAGCAGGCAGGCGGCACCTGTTTCCTGGCAGAGAAAGTGAAAACAAGCTCGGAAGATAATGAGCTTCAAGCCAGCACCATCCGAGCCAACAAGCACGGCCTCGAACGAGCTAACGTTTTACTGTCCCTCCTCGTTCGCTGACCGGAAGGACGTGACGTGAAACTAACCTCGTCAATGCATGAAATCCACCCTTAACACAACAGTTCATCATCTTCGCTGCCAAATGAGACGGTTTGCTCATTCTCCTCCACCTCCTCAGCACTGCGATGTTTTCGTTTTAGCCTAATTTTTGTGTTAGTGACGTTTACTTCCTGTTTCCCATGGCCGAGTTCATTAACTATTCATGACGTCAAGGCGGTCCTCATTATGGCAATCACCCATATACAATTCTACACCAAAAAAATCATCTATTATTATTATTCCGCCGCAAAAGTTTAGTGGAGGCCGAAGTCCAAAATGTTCATCCAATCTGAACAGTTTAAGTATCAAAACGTTCGGCTCCACTGGGAATCGTGAGCGCCCCCCCCCCCCCCAAAAAAAAACAACAACAACAGATTACCTAAAATTTCTTGTTTTCCGGGACATTTCTCCCGTTGTAAATTAATGGGCCATTTTGTGAACTTGCACAATTTCCACATTTCTCAACCGAGTTGAACCGTCCACACACTCCACTCACCTTGGACAATCAAAGTACCATTTTCCAAGTTCATAAAAATTTCCAGGAATTCCTGGTTTTCCAAAGCCCTATTTTCACCTCTTACTGGAAAGTTTTCACAGTCCACATTTTTCGACCAATTCCAACCATTCCACCAGCAAAACATTCCTCTTAGTTGGGACAACAAATTGTACTACCGGTATTTTTTTCTTGTACAAATTCCCGGTTTTCCTGAAATTCCGAAAAACCCATTCTCATTTTCAACTGTTACCAATCAACATTTTTGAAAAATTCCAACGCCAACCCATTCATATAATCTAGGACAATTGTGCTCCTATCAATATTTTCAAAAATGTAATGGACATATACATAATTCTACAATGCCCAAAATTCTCACAATTTTGCATCATTTTCTACCCGATTCCGACCTTTCAACCATCCACACACACACAACTCTTCCGATATATCGAACACAAAACATGTTTTCCCCTTCCTCAAATTCCTGGAATTGACAGCTCAGTGGCCTTGTGGTTAGAGTGTCCACCCTGAGACTGGGAGGTTGTGAGTTCAAACCCCGGCCGAGTCATCCTAAAGACTATAAAAATGGGACCCATTGCCTCCCTGCTTGGCAATCAGCATCAAGGGTTGGAATCGGGGGTTAAATCACCAAATTATTCCTGAGCGTGGCACAAGCTGCTGCTCACTACTCCCCTCACCTCCCAAAATTTCGAACATGGGGATGGGTCAAATGCAGAAGACAAATTTCACCACACCCGGTGTGTGTGACAATCATTGGAACTTTAACTTTAATGGGAAATATAAAATCTACTGAATATCCCACATTTTTCATCCGATTTGAATAGTTCCACAATCCACACATGCACTCCACTTACCCTGGACATTTAAGCCAGTGTGTTAACTGGTTTGGAAAGTTCCCCGATTACCCGGAATTTCCCCACCTTGAAAATAAATAGGCAATGTACAATCCTCTCCATCTCCCACATTTCTGTACTGATTCAAACTGCTTCAACATCCACACACTCCACTCACCTTGGATATTCAAGCATTTCAGTTCCACTCATGCATGTCACACGTTGCAAATTCTGTTTAAATATTATATCTAGATCTTATCTTAAGTAGATTTTCTTTTTTTGTACTGAAAATCCACTTTTTTCTGGTATTCTTTGATGCTGTTACACTAAAAATACTAACACAATACAATGTTATTTGTCAGGCTGCATACATGTATTCCATCAAGGTCAGTGTGACAAAAGATGCTGAGTCAGAGTCATCACATGCTGTGATTTTACATTAAGGTACTTTAAGTTGTGGTATGTTTCATTGTTATGCTGTTATTTCTTACGCTATGTTACATTAAGTTACTTTACGTTATTTTATGTAATGTGGTTGTCCTATGCTGTGCTACATTATGTTACATTGTCTTGTTATACTATTTTACATTATTTTGTTATTGTACTCTATTTTATGCTGTTATGCTATGCAACATTATGTTACGCTATGTTAAGTTACATTATTTTATGTCATGTTATGACATGTTATGTATTGCTATGCTGTACTAAGTTATGTCAGCACATACAAATAACATAACTTATGTTCCTACTCTTTATTACCCAAAGTCATTTTGATTTATAATTTCATCAGTCATCAGACAATCTGGTGTAAAAGTTCTCATCTCTGCGGTGCTTTTTCAGTGGCATATTTGTGCGGATGCTGCTCATCTTGTCCAGGTCCACTTCTACCAGCAGCATCCCTGCTTTCTCCCCTCCACAGTCACCCATCACCACGCCCCAGGGGTCCACAGCCAGGGCGTGGCCGTAGGACGAGCGGCTGTCATGGTGCCGGCCAACCTGCGCCGCCGCCAGGACGTAGCACTGGTTCTCGATGGCTCTCGCGCGTAGCAGTACCTGGCAACAAAAGGGTCTTAAAGGGGGTTGCATTTGATTAAGCACACTATCAATCCTAATACCTCCCAGTGAGCAGGTCCTGTGACCTCAGTGAAGGCTGATGGGAACGTCAGTATCTCAGCGCCATTCTTTTGCAACGCCAGTGAGAGCTCAGGGAATCTTAAATCATAGCAGACTCCCAAACCAACCTGACAGAAAAGGCAACATTCACTAAAATGAAAGTCCATACTAGCGCTAGTGCCGATGAGGAAAAGACACCTTTCCAACAGGAGTTTGGACCGGAGACACCAGCGTAGGTCCCGGGATAGTGAAAGCACTTTCTTTCATCGAGACGCCTTTTTCAGGAAGCTCCACATCAAACAGGTGAGACTTTCTGTAGATGGACACAATCTGACCTGTGTGAAATGTCAAGTGGAGACGTGTGAGGGAGTCGTAGACTTACAGTAGACATTTCAGCTACCTTTGTTGTTAATAACGACATGGCTGTTGTATGTTCGCTGATCAACATCCCAAGCTGGTCCTCGCTCATGGAAGCCCCCCAGAGACAACCAGATGTTCAATTTCCTGGAGCGAGTGTACGAATCAGAACATGACAAGAGTCGACTTATTCTTCATTATTACAGACATTTAAACACGTGTAACGGATGCCAGCTAGTGTGGCTGTGCGGTAGTAAACCTTATTTCCTGACACTTTGTGCTTTTAGCTCATTGTCTTGTGCGCTTTTCTTTCAATCAATGGACCCGAGTTTGAGCTGTGCCAGGTGGGTTAAACATTAACCTGGCCATCTGAGAGTACCGCGTCATTGTGTGTCCTTCAAGGCTCTCCGACAGCGCCAGGGTCTCCTCCTGACTAGAGCCAATGTAGTCGAAGGCCTCGGGTAGGAACGCAACGCTGGCGCCCTGCTGCGCCGCCTCTTCCAGCAGCTCTTTGGCAGCACATAGGTTGGCCTTCTTGTCTGGAGTGGAGTTCAGCTGACACACTGCAGCAAGTGGCCGGCCACAGTTGGACATCCTGCATGAGGACAGCGCCATCATTCACGTTAACAGCGATAATATAGTGGTACCTCAACTTAAGAATGTTTTGAGATGAGAGCTGTCTCTCGGCTAATTGTTATGTTTTAAGTTGCAAGCAAAAAGTTGAGTTCCAAGCATCACTGCCATGAATTGATTAACGTGGATCCCAACTTAAACAAGTTGAAAAACTTATTCGGGTGTCACCTTTTAGTGGTCAACTGTATGGAATATGTACTGTACTGTGCAATCTACTAATACAAGTTTCAATTAGGGCTGCAACAACTACTCGATTAAATCGATTAAAATCGATTATGAAAATAGTTGGCGATTAATTTAGCCATTGATTCGTTGGATCTATGCTATGCGCATGCGCAGAGGCTACTTTCTTTTTTTTTTTTAAATAAACCTTTATTTATAAACTGCAACAAACAGCTGAGAAACAATAATCAAAATAAGTATGGTGCCAGTATGGTGCCAGTATGCAGTTTTTTTCAATAAAATACTGGAAAGGATAGAAATGTAGTTTGTCTCTTTTATACGATTATTAATCGATTAATCGAAGTAATAATCGACAGATTAATCGATTATCAAATTAGTTGTTAGTTGCAGCCCTAGTTTCAATCAATCAATCAATCAATCAATGAGTTGGCACAGCAAATGTCATAATGAACCCTGTAAGATCCGACAAAAACCTGTGGTCTTACTCGCTAGCATTAGCTTATAGCTAGAGATCAACATAACTTTGTTTTCAAACAATGGGAAAGAAGAAAGTTAGTGTGAAGAGGAAGTGGATGATATTCATTGAATTAAAGAAAGAAATAATTAAAAACATGGTTGAGCATTTCACCAACTTGGCGAAGCAATTCGAGCGCATAACTGCTAGCCTGTAACATACTGAAGCAAAACTAGTTGCAATGACTTTAAAATAATTTATCCATGAAAATATGGAAGAGCTGCTGATGGCATATTTGACGACGAAGCAGCTAGAAGGAGATACAGTAGAAGTCCACTCTCCAAGGTAAATGCTGTACATAATTATTACAATACTTCATAAAACTACTGCAGTTGTTAGTGGTACATTCTATTGTATTGTTTTTCATACAATATATCTTATCCAAAAGTTAGTTTTTCTTTTCAAAAGGCATGTTACTCGTTAAAATTGTGCTGTTTTGGGTTGGAGGTGGGGGGACGGTCCAAGCATCAATTGGTCATTGATTTCAATTCATTTCAATGAGATAAGATGATTTGAGATTCAAGTGTTTTGAGTTAAGAACCAATTAAGAAGCAATTAAGCTCGCAATTCGAGGTACAACTATACTGACATTAAAATAACGTTTTCTATTGTGTTTTATGAGCAGCACTTCCATTTGGCACATAAACACTTGACTTCAACACACCCTTGAAGGGTTATATAAACATGTTACTTGAATATAATATAATAATAGTAGCTGGGAAAAGGACCAGCCTACCTGTTGTGCAGTTTCACAGTCCAAGCAGGCAGTGAGGCAATAATCTTTACAGATGATCCCAAAATTGAGAAAAACATTGGTTGAAATAACCCAGAGTCCACTAAGACTTTTTCACGCCATGTTAAAGTTTAACAGCAAACAGCAAGTAGCTGTGTGACTTGTCCCGCGTCAAATATTACCAGAATTGTTCAAAGAAAGACACACTTTCTTGTCTGTTTACATTGCCTAGCTAGTACAAGCTAAACGAACCACATTTATTGCGGGTTATTTTCACACAGGCAACCTCGGGGACAGCCGAGCTCGGTCCTTCTGAGCAACACCCTTCCAAAATGGCAGCCAACAGTAGCAACACGGGTTCTAAATCAGGCACCAGTGCTGGGGGTAAACAGTCCGGCCCCTCCGCCGAACAGGTACCGCCACGTACACTTTATTTCTGCGTATTGGTTCTGATTCTGGTCCGGCCATTTAATGTCGATCCACGGGACGTGTTAAGACCCTCGGCTAGCCAGCGCTAACATTAGCATATATCGCCATCGTCTGGCTCCTAAGTGCTGTTACCATGAAACTTCATTAGATTAAGCTTCTAAATGTGTTAAAATATGCTCTCTTTTGTCTTACTTAACGCCTTTTGGTATTTTTAAGGCGTACAACCGTCGGTGTGTTCATTTAGCATGGACGTATATTTGAGTAACACAACACAAGTTGTACACACATTAATACAGGCCTACATACCTACTGCATCATAATGCAGCAGTTTTGCGTGAAGCTCCTTCTGTCGTCTTCTACTGCTTTAGTGCAAATTGCCTGAGCAACATCCACATGTGCATATGAATCATTGACTGCTGTCGTTATTGACAGGTGGTGGCAACATTTCAGAGGATGCGTCAGGAACAGCGCAGCATGGCTTCCAAATCAGCAGAATTAGAGATGGACATTAACGAACACAGGTGAGCTCTTACACTTCCATCTTAAATGGGTTCTAGCTTATTTTATTGTTTATTTAACAGGGATAATAACTGTAACATTACACCAAAACTGAATTTTCAGTCGGTCTATGGTTTTTAACCTTTCGTGTTACAATGTGCAATTTATCACGGCGAATTGGTTCCAGGCCTGACCGTTGTAAAATAATTTTTGTAAAGTCACAATACAAAGGCCCTGAGTTCAATCCCGGGCTCGAGATCTTTCTGTGTGGAGTTTGCATGTTCTCCCTGTGACTGCGTTGGTGTCCTCCGGGTACTCTGGCTTCCTCCCACCTCCAAAAACATGCATCTGGTGATAGGTTGATTGGCAACAGTAAATTGGCCCTACTGTGTGAATGTTGTCTGTCTATCTGTGTTGGCCCTGCGATGAGGTGGCGACTTGTCCAGGGTGAACCCCGCCCATACTTGCCAACCCTCCCGTTTTTAGCGGGAGAATCCCGATATCCAGCGCCTCTCCCGACAACCTCCCGACAGAGATTTTCTCCCGACAAACTCCCGGTATTCAGCCGGAGCTGGAGGCCACGCCCCCCCCAAAAAAAAGTCTGCCGCAGCTGCGATTGGACCTGACCAGCCTCCGGGTACAAGTACTGGAGTACCGATTGCTTGCCAGGGAAGATCTTCCCCAGGAAGCAAGGATTGACCGGTTTTGGGCCATGCTAGGGAGAGATGGAAGATTCCACACTCTCGTGCATTTGATGAAAGCACTTTTGTGCGTGCCACACAGCAATGCATCATCAGAGAGGGTGTTCAGCATGGTTAGAAAAATAGTGACAGAGAATAGAAAGAGGATGGACAATTCAACCCTTAACAAAGCATTGTACTTTCAAGTACAACAATGAGTAGATGAGTGTTGTGTGTGTATATGTGTAAATAAATGAACACTAAAATTCAAGTATTTCTTTTATTTATATATATATAATAAAATAAAATAAAATAAAAATAATTTAAAAAAAAAAAAAAATATATATATATATACATAGCTAGAATTCACTGAAAGTCAAGTATTTATATATATATATATATATATATATATATATATATATATGTATATATATATATATATATATATATATATATATATATATATGAAATACTTGAGTTGGTGAATTCTAGCTGTAAATATACTCTCCTGTTAACCACGCCCCCCACCCCCAACCAAGTCCCCCCCCACCTCCCGATATTGGAGGTCTCAAGGTTGGCAAGTATGACCCCGCCGCCCGCCCGAATGCAGCTGAGATAGGCTCCAGCACCCCCCACCACCCCAAAAGGGACAAGCGGTAGAAAATGGATAGATGAAGAATTATAATTATTACATTTAATATTTTCATAGCTGTAGCATTAAAAAAACATTTTACAACCTTTTAAATGTTTTTAACATAATTAGAGCCCTCTAAACATGAACTAACACCTATAGTCACCGTTACACACCTTCCACCCAGTATAGTAGCCTTGAGTGTATTCTACTGTAGATCACATTATGCACTCCAGCCCGAAGAATCCTCCAAGCGTCATCGGTATGGCCATCGCCCAACCACTACACCGTGGGCACTATGTGGAAATACTCCGTCATATCCTGTGTAATTATTTTAACTTAAAACTGGGCTTTGACGTGCCAAAACCATAGCGTGTGGTGTTCCAAAACGTAATCAACTTGATAGTCGGAGCTACGACCATTAGCCGTATTGTTAGCATTGTGTGTTGTTAGCATTGCGTGTCCACATCGCTCAAGACGACGGCTCACCAATATAGTGTGAAGCTGAGTTATTGATGTCGAAGATAAAGTGCCTCAACAACAAAGTTAATCTCTATTTAGCATTGCCCAGAAGCTGCTGTCTTTTAGCATTAGGCAGCGTGCCGAGTCCCATTGAATCCTGTATGTCTCACGTCATTTTTCAAGTTAAACTTCTGACAATGCTCACGTCAAAGGCTCAGTAATGTGGAGATGTGTAATTGATTCAGGAGAAGAAGATTAGGGGCATCAAGCAGTTCTTCTGCCAAAAGATGGTCAACTTGATTAGTAAAGACAGAACCAACCCTTAACCCGGAAACGAAAGTCCCGCTTGGTGAAGATCTTTACTGCGTGACACAATATATTAATAGAAAAAAGATATTACTGCACTGTAATACATATAACGGGTTCACAAACTAGGAATATTTCTTGGCGCAATCGTGCAACATAAAACACATATAACACAGATTTGGTAATAACAAGAGCTCTAACTGAGCTATCAGATCTTGTTATAGATTTAGAAAGGAATTCAAAGGAGCTACTGTTAGGAGTTATTGTTCATGTGCCTGATGGCAGAGGGAAAAAAACTGTTCAGGTGGCGGGAGGTGTGGGTCTGGATGGACCGTAGTCTCCTGCCTGAGGGGATAGGGGAGAATAGTTTCTGTCCAGGGTGAGAAGAGTCAGCTGTGATCCGACCCACACGCCTCCTGGTCCTGGAGGAAAACAAGTCCTGGAGGGATGGGAGTTTGCAGCCAATCACCTT
This sequence comes from Entelurus aequoreus, assembly GCF_033978785.1. NCBI lineage: Eukaryota > Metazoa > Chordata > Actinopteri > Syngnathiformes > Syngnathidae > Entelurus > Entelurus aequoreus. The sequence continues at coordinate 29,293,020 of NC_084742.1, read as the reverse complement.
CTCAGCAGCACGTACGATGCGCTGCAGTCGATGCTTATCCTGGACTGTGGTGCCGGGGAACCACACGGTGATGGAGGAGGTGAGGATGGACTCGATGATGGCTGAGTAAAACTGCACCAGCATCTCGGTCGGCACCTTAAGTTTCCTCAGCTGCCGCAGGAAGTACATCCTCTGCTGGGCCTTCTTGATGAGGGAGCTGATGGTCGGCTCCCACTTGAGGTCCTGGGTGATGGTGGTGCCCAAGAAACGGGAGGAGTCCACAATGGAGACGGGGGTGGGAGAGTCAATCAGGGTGAGGGGGGATGGTGGGGCTGTGACTTTCCTGAAGTCCATGATCATCTCCACTGTTTTCTGGGCGTTCAGCTACAGGTTGTTGAGGCTGCACCAGGACGCCAGCCGGTCCACCTCTCTCCTGTAGGCGGACTCATCGCCATCCGAGATGAGCCCGATGAGGATAGTGTTATCCGCAAACTTGAGCAGCTTTACGGACTGGTGATTGGAGGTGCATAAGTTTTTATACAGAGAGAAGAGCCAGGGGGAAAGTACACAGCCCTGAGGAGAACCAGTGTTCGTGGTTCGACTGTCCGAGACAATCTTCCCCAGCCGCACGTGCTGTCTTCGGTCTGTCAGGAAGTCATTGCTCCAACTGCAGAGGGAGTCGGGCACGCTGAGCTGGTAGAGCTTGTCTCGTAGCAGTCCAGGGAGGATGGTGTTGAAGGCAGAGCTGAAGTCCACAAACAGGATCCTAGCGTAGGTTCATGGGGAGTCCAGATGCTTTTTTTTTGTTACTGTATTTTTTTTTCCTACACAATGTGAGTGGCTTCGTTGTTAATTCAGGTACGTTTTGACATACACAGTATTTTTCGGGTCATTAAATGGATTTATCATCAATGTTCAATGGGCATCAATGTGATGCAATCACACACGCTATTAGCTAATCACCAGTCGGCGATTGAAAGCATCGCTAAATAACTTTCAACCTTCATAAAATATTTTCATAACTTTTGGGATGACTTCAACTTACAACTAGTTAAATGACACCTCTATCATGGTCTATCGCTGTCACTGGCACTTAGTAACTTTGTTGGCCCTGTGATGAGGCGGCGACTTGTCCAGAGTGTACTCTGCCTTCCGCCCGAATGCAGCTGAGATAGGCTCCAGCACCACCACCACCCGCGACCCGAAAGGGACAAGCGGTAGAAAATGGATGGATGGCAGGAACCCTGCCACACAAAAAACTACAAAATGTGCTGACTTTCTTTACAGCATAAGTCAGTCCCCCTTTCCCCATTCATTAAAAAGACGGAAGTCGATGCGAACGCCTTTTTTCCAACAGAAAACTAAAAGAACGCCTACGTGCAATTACTGCTTTCATGGCCAAAGCTGGAAAACAACCAAAGAAACAAAGTTTTGTCTGAGGAGACAAAAAAGGTTACCCGGATAAAAGGACAGTCAGGATCAACATTGGCCCCGCTTTCACTCGCTGGCGTGAGCTCAAAGATGAGGGATTTTCGGTCGATGCTGTCTTGGTTCTGTTCCTGCTAAACTCGTAAGTGACTTCCGATGCTCACATCAAAATGATAATGCTAATGTTAGCTATCGGAAATTTGCGCGGTAGCAATAAGTAGCCACCAGCTTGACAGTACGCAGTTCTACACTACTTCCTTCGAAAAAACTCTCCCGCCACTGTTTCTTTGCTTCGGACCTACATCCACCCCGATACATTCTTGGTAGTAGCGTCATGTTTGTAGCGCAATCCAACATCATTTCTTAATAGTGTCTGCTATTTAACATCAGCATAGCCATTAGAGACGTAATATTTGTAATTTGTGCCAATATTACAGCGGACGTCATGTCAGTTGGACACTATATGTGCTAGTTCTCATGAGAAATGTGGTCTTCCTTCTGGCAAAACACTACCAATTTGGTACGCTGGCGCCGCCAAAATCAACCAAAACTGAAAGTTCTTAAGTGGAGCGTTAACAATGTCAAATTTATTTGATGTGACCAAAAAACCCACTTCTGCTGTATAGAATAAATTAAAATATGAATAAATTATAATTTGCTATGGAGTAACTGTTGATGTAAACTTTTCAACTAATCAAGATTATCATTGTCAAATGCCTAATATTTTTTCTATGCAGACATTGTAAGCTTTTGACTATATGTAATCACTATCTGCATGGGCATTAAATGTGTTTTAAGGGGCATTAAAAAAAGAATTAAAACACATTAAACTAGACTTGCTGATAACTGCAGAAACTCTGTTACACTAATAATTGACTAAGAACATTGTAGGAACCGAGCTTGCTCGTAACATGTGTAGCTAATTTACAGTCCCTGGCCATGATTTTGGACATAATAAATGAACGTAAACAAGGAAACAATATAAATGTGATTTTATAATGTAACATTCATTTTTATATTTCTGCAGATGCTTTGGCCAAAAGTGCATTTTGACACAAAACTGAGATAATTTTAAAGGAGTGTTATTTTCACTTAGTGGGGTGTTAGTCCCAATGTTATCCTGCACTTTGGGTTTTTTACATTTCTGTTCAGTTACAGTTGACATTGACTTCCATGGCGTGTGTCCACATCCAGTTTAGTCATTGACACCCTCAAGGACGTGGTTCCATCTCGGAAATGCTATCGTCTGGTCGGTGGCGTGTTGGTGGAGAGGACAGTGAAAGAAGTCTTGCCGGCACTGGAAACCAACAAAGAACAGGTAAAACATTTTAAGCTACCAGTACATTTTGCAAATGTTGTTTCAAAAGCTACTGAGTGACCTATTAACGACATATGATGTTGTATAAATGTGGACTGGACATCTCAGGTAACTACATTCCAGTTAGTGATGCTGCTGTTAAAAGGCAGCTCTCAACTGGATGTTTTTCTCGAGTATCTGTGGTCAAAGCATCCTGTCCACACTGTCCTACATAGGTTGACACTCTCTTCTGTCCCCTTACAGATCTCCAAAATAATTGAGTCCATCAACACAAAGATGCAGGAGAAAGGGCGTGAGCTGACCGAGTACAGGGAACGCTACAATATTCGCTTAGTGGGCGAGGGTGAAGGAGAAGCACAAGGCCAGTCAACGTCCTCCACCAACAGCGAAGGAGGCGGCCCGAAAAGTGGAGCGGGTGTTTTGGTTTCCTAATTTTTGACACTATGATTCTATGTTAGCGTCTCACATATTGAAAAAAGTTGGCAAAAAAATGTAGATTTTAAAATGGAATTTGCCTCTGTGCTTTTTTAAGGTCAGATTTTGGGTCAAATGTGAAAAGCGATTTCACAGACCTTCAATGTGGTTTACAGCGTTTCTGTCCTCGCACATGACAATGATGTCAATTAAAGAATGACGGTGCTTCATATAAAATTTTACCACAAACTCCTTTACTGATAAGAATTTAGTGACAGATTTCCCTTCATATTCTTACTGACTTTGGTGGCGCACTGCATAAATGCTTGTTTTGCATGGCAGAGGTTACTGGGTTAAATCTCAGTCAGGGTTGATATAGCATGGTGACATTTTTTATTTTGCACTTAAAATATATCATTAAACTATTTATTTGCCACAAAGCCGTTCATACAAAATTGCATTAAATCAAATTCAAGTTTAATTAAAGTGTACAAATATTTTCACAAATTTAAAAAAAAAAGGGTGTAATGGGGAGTGACAAGGGCCTCCAAAAAAAATCTGCATAGGACTATAATTTGGTCTGCGGCGTTCCTGTTCCCATCACACAAAATACTTGGATTATTGGCACCATACCAGTTGGACTAGTTACTTTGCTTCTTGAGTGCAGGCATTACGGTAAGTAATAGGTTTGGGCGATAGTGGGAATTTTGGTATCAATCCGATACCAAGTAAATGAAGAGCCACTACGTGAAATGTCAATCATTTAGTAATTTGTGAATTTGTATCTAGTTGATTAATACTATGATACAACAGGAAGAACTCTATAACAAAATCCTACTATTCTAAAACAGTGTACTGGTTTAAAATGCATTGGTAATACACTCAATTATACAACTATCAGAGTAAAAAGTAAATTGTGCAAACTTAGAATGCAACAACATAACAAACATGTCAAAATAACATACTTATACTGAGTGAGCAATACATAACTTGCTGGATTTACAGACGAGAAACTGCAGCTAAAGCGTCGATCCCATCACGGTAGTATCAATCCGCTACCAATACCCACCTTGGTATCGGTACTATCCATGCCTAGATCGATCCGCCCCTCAATAGAAATTGGATCGTGAGGATCTGTTTAAAAGATCCGTCTAGTTATTATAGGTTAGTTTGATAAAGGAAACAAACACCGGTAGCACTTAAAAGACAAGATGTAGATCAGAATAAAAAAATATGAAATATGTTTTTATTATTGTCGGACTCTGACTTGTCTTATAGTTCAGGCGCCAGTCGGGTGACACACTCATGCAACATGGGTAGTTGATAATAAAAGGGGCTTCCGAACGCATGTGCAAATCGGTTCTCCGCTGTCACTTAAAGAGCTGGTCAAAAAATTCGTTTCGTTCGCGAACGTCACATCTGAGCGGCTAGCGCCTCGCAGTGAGACAAAGACGGTGGGTCCATGGCAATATTTGACAATCTTCCGCGAAACACATATTCTTTTTCTCAAGTTTCTAACAAGTCGTCGAGTGTTAAACATTTGACTGCCAGTAGACAGTCAACAAGCTAGGCTAGGCCGCTAGCTTCAGTTTAGCAATGTAGGCTACGTCAGCTAGCTCGGAAGCAAGCACGCATCCCAAACAGCAGCCGTCCTCTCACTTTTGGCTTTGGTTCTTGTGGAATGCATCTGTCCAAGAAATGTTCCGCCTTCAGAGTGGTGCTGAGTGCTCTCCTGCTGGTGGCGCTGCTGCAGCTCCTCTACTTGTCCTTCTTGTCCAAGTTCCACGGCAAACAGCAGCGATACCGCTACTCGGAACTCTTTGGAGGCTCCCGTCCGGAGAACATGGAACACCCCGAGAGGAACTCACGCAAGGAACGTCTGAGGTACTCTCTCTCCACGGGGGGCATCTTTGACAACAGTGGACAGTACCGAGTGTACAAGAACCTGATTAAAAGCGAGCAGAACCCGGCCAACAACGTCCTGACTTTGGCGACCCACGCGAGTATCAACAACCTTCACCACCTCGAAGCTCTTGTGGAGAGGTGGCAGAACCCACTCTCAGTGGCTATCTTTGCTCACGGACAGGATGTCAAGTTTGGCACGGCTCTGGTGTATGCGCTCAGCGTCCTGTGTCCTCACGTCCAGGCCCTGGTGGACTTCCACCTGGTCTGCCTCTCGGGGGAGACGGCCAGCTTTCCCGAGCAGGACCACCAGCACTTTGCAGGCCTGGACGACTGTGCCGCCGTCTTTTCCAGGCTAGACTCCCACAGGGACAAATACAAAAACTATGTCATCAGTGGAAACGTATCCTACCCCAACAACCTTCTTCGGAACGTGGCCCAAGGAGGCGCAGAGTCGTCTTACATCCTGGTGATGGACATGGACATGATGCCCAGCGCCGACCTGCACCGAGACTTCCTGGCCATGGTGGTGAGGCGCGAGCCGGTCCCCAACCAGGTGTTTGTCTTACCTGCATTCGAGATCCGCCACGCCAGAAAGATACCGGCTACCAAGGCCGAGCTGGTGCAGCTCTACCAGGTGGGCGAGGTGCGGCCGTTTTACGAGGAGCTGTGTACTCGCTGCCAAGCCCCTACCAACTACTCGCGGTGGGTCAACGGCCACGTCCGAGGCAGCGACGCCCTGGAGGTGGCCTACACGCTCACCTGGACTGATCCCTGGGAGCCCTTCTACATCGGCCCGCGTGGCGTGCCGCTCTACGACGAGAGCTTCAAGCAGTACGGCTTCAACCGGATCAGCCAGGTCAGTTCCTCCTTGATTTAGTTTTTACCTTGGATCTCTGCACAATCATTCCTAGTTTATCTCTGGTAGGCCTGCGAGCTTCATGTGGCTGGATACCGCTTCTCTGTTCTAAACTCGGCCTTCCTGGTCCACCGCGGCTTCAAGATCCAGGGGGAGTTCCACGCCAAGAAGGACGAGGAGAACAAACGCAACCGGCTTCTGTTCCGCAGCTTCAAAGAGGCTCTGAAGAGCAAATATCCATCATCTAGCAGGAGATGTTGAGAACACTCGTTTGGACTCCTGAAACCACATTTCGGTCAATGACACTGGCGGCCACTAGATGGCAGCAGGCGCCCTGATGGTACTTGGGTGTTGCCAGTGCATGTGATGCGCTGCAACAGGGCCCAGTAAATCAGATGTCTTCATGTTTGTCAGCCTGTCCACGTAGCATCTGTAGTGCCTGAGCCTTTGTTGTCATTTCTGCACAGTATTTATTGTAAAGTCTTACGGTTATTTATGCTACGTTGCACTGAGTTGTATTTCTTTTGACTTTGTACTGTTTCTTAATAAAGCTGCAGGAGGACAACGGCCAAAACAAACCCGCATTTTTTTAAATAAATGAACGTAACATTTTTTAACAAAGTATTTATAACCGGAGTAAAAGTCCATGACCCATTTGGAGTAGCAGCATTGCTCTATTTAAATTTAACAAGCTGAATTGTATTCCCCAACTGTCTGAATCTGCTTAAAGTGTCCAAAGTGCAGACCCAAAGGCCATTTTTGTTTGCAGCTCATTTTAATTGGGCCTCAGCATATTTGGTAAAATCCGATCTTTTTATGTATAGTTGTTCACATTACCCCAAAATTGTACTCGTATTTTGTGTATAACCTTTAATAAATGAAATATTTTTGTGCAGTAGGGCTGCAAATTGATTATTTTAGTAATTGAGTAATCTATCGATTAGTTTGTTCGATCAAGCAAGTAATCGGAAAACCCCCACTTAATAGCCTCAACATGCATTTCAGAGAAAATGGTATAAATAAAGATTGTTCTGCTTTCCATAACCTTTGATTTTTTTTCTAACAAATGCACATCATCAACTTTAAGGTTGCAATTTTAACAAGTGTGCAAGAATAAAACGAAACAAAAAAAACTTTCTGCTGTTTTGCCGCCAACACAGATCAGCACCACACACCACTCTCATGTGCTCTATTGCAGCGGGTGTGTCCGCATATTTACTCCATGCAATCCGGGTTCTATCAACTTTAATTAGTTACAAACGTACAATCATTAAAAGATTAACTGAAGCAAAATAATATAAATCACTTAATTAAAAAAAAATGTTTTAATTAATTTGATAGGGAAATCGCAATACAGGTACTGAGAAAACAGACACTTTTTTTTGTTCCCCCTTGCCCCCCCAAAAAACTTACAAAAAAACCATGTAAAAAAATAACACCCCCTCTCACACCCTGTCCTACATTTCAGTCAGTTGGGTAGCAATGTACTGCCTTCCTCTTCACCACAAGCAGATAGAGAATCATACAAACTGACTAAAAGCAAAAAAAGTAACAACAAAAATAAAAATCCCAAACATACAGAGAAGTGTCACTAAATAAAAACAACAAAAAAGAGTTGAGGTAAGTGAAAAGGTACATTGTCAAAGGTGAATGTCACATTTATCCTATAGTGTCTTTAAAGGCCTACTGAAACCCACTACTACAGACCACGCAGTCTGATAGTTTATATATCAATGATGAAATCTTAACATTGCAACACATGCCAATACGGCCGGGTTAACTTATAAAGTGCAACTTTAAATTTCCCGCTAAAATTCTGGTTGAAAACGTCTATGTATGATGACGTATGCACGTGACGTCAATCGTTGAACCGGAAGTATTGGTACACCATTGAATCCAATACAAAAAGCTCTGTTTTCATCTCAAAATTCTACAGTATTCTGGACATCTGTGTTGGTGAATCTTTTGCAATTTGTTTAATGAACAATGAAGACTGCAAAGAAGAAAGTTGTAGGTGGGATCGGTGGTAGCGGCGGACTACAGCAACACAACCAGGAGGACTCTGAGATGGATAGCAGATGCGCTAGCCGCGGACCTCACCTTGACTTCCTCCGTCTCCGGGCCGCCAACCGCATCTATGATCGTCGCTCCGTCGATCGTCGCTCCGTCGATCGCTGGTGAGCACGGGTGTTGATGAGCAGATGAGGGCTGGCGTAGGTGGATAGCTAATGTTTTTAGCATAACTCTGTAGAGGTCCCGTTGCTAAGTTAGCTTCAATGGCGTCGTTAGCAACAGCTTTGTTAAGCTTCGCCAAGCTGGAAAGCATTAACCGTGTATTTACAGGTCCATGGTTTAATAGTATTGTTGATTTTCTGTCTATCCTTCCAGTCAGGGGTTTATTTCTTTTGTTTCTATCTGCATTTAAGCCCAATGTGCTATCACGTTAGCTCCGTAGCCGATGTATTGTCGTGGAGATAAAAGTCACTGTGAATGTCCATTTCACGTTCTCGACTCTCATTTTGAAGAGGATATAGTATCCGAGGTGGTTTAAAATACAAATCCGTGATCCACAATAGAAAAAGGAGAAAGTGTGGAATCCAATGAACCCTTGTACCTAAGTTACGGTCAGAGCGAAAAAAGATACGTCCTGCACTACACTCTAGTCCTTAACTCTCACGTTCCTCATTCACAAATCTTTCATCCTCGCTCAAATTAATGGGGTAATCGTCGCTTTCTCGGTCCGAATCGCTCTGGTTGCATTGTAAACAATGGGGAAATGTGAGGAGCCTTTCAACCTGTGACGTCACGCTACTTCCGGTACATGCAAGGCTTTTTTTATCAGCGACTAAAAGTTGCGAACTTTATCGTTGATGTTCTCTACTAAATCCTTTCAGCAAAAATATGGCAATATCGCAAAATGATCAAGTATGACACATACAATGGAACTGCTATCCCCGTTTAAATAAAAAAAATTCATTTCAGTTGGCCTTTAATTTAGCTATGCAACTAATTATGCAGCCCCAGGCCAAGTCAAATTGTTTTGGTGTACCCCTCAGATTATATTTTATTTTCTCTAAATCTAAGAAAAACATGAGGTCCTTAAACCATAGAGAGGCCTTTGGGGCAAACTGTGATTTCCACTCCAAAAAAATCCTTCTACAAGCTATTAATGATGCAAAGGCGATACTATCCCTAAAAGTCTAATCACAGATTTACTTCTAATCAATTAATCGATGCAGCCCTATGATGAAGTGACTCGATAAAAAAATAAATAACCAGTGTATTATATTAAGTCAACTTGTCAAAGGTTTTCAGGCGTAATTTCACCCTGTTGACATGATGGATGAGGAATTGCTCTTTCTAGAGGTCCAAAATCAAAGAATTATACTACAGGCATATCCTGGACAGCTCTTTGAGGACCTCACGGGGGCGGGGGATGCAGCGGAGTGGTTAGTGGGAGTTGAATGACAAGTGTGTGCACAAAGCTTGCAAGGGATGTTGTTACTGCTGTGTTGTTGACTAGAAATACCAAAATAAAGTAGTTCTCACCTCCCAGGGGGTGAACAAGGGGATAGGTCAAATGCAGAGGACAAATTTCACCACACCTAGTGTGTGTGTGACAATCATTGGTACTTTAACTTTAACTTTAACTTTAACTTGTTCTGCAAGGCAAAATAGTTGTCTTTTCCACGAGTCATATCAATGCCGTCATAGACGCCCGCCAGTGGGTACTGATGGACGGCGAAGCTCGGAGACATTCCGCGATGTTGCCGTTCAGCAGCCTTTGCGTATCGTGAAAATCCGGAGTAAAAATAAACTGTCACAGGTATACTGTTACACCTTGTCCGTGTATTCAAATCCATTCTCATTTTCAGTTACGTAAGGTAACGTAGCAAGCGTATGTATCTTTTCGCAGGCAGCACTGGCTGTCGCGTTGTTTTAAAGACAAAAAGCCTTAACTGATTTCTAATCATAATAATGTTTCTACAGTCAATTAATCTAATGATTAACAACAATTGAGGTGGCTGCTACCGAATCACTCACTTGTCAAACCAGACATCCGGTCGCATCAGTTTAGCTTTCACAACCCTCGTATCTGCATCGATATGACCAATACTGCCCCTCTAACTACTTGGTATTGGATCAATACCCACATTTGTAGTATTGCCCAAACTAATGTAAAGTATGCAGACAACAAAATAATAATTGCTTATTACCTTTGACCCGAAGTGTGGATAGAACCATGTTACAACAGAAAGTAACCAGATATCAACAACTACTGTGAGGTTTATGTTTTATGTTTATGTTTGTGACTGGGCCAACATTAGTGCTTACCCAGCCTGCATTGTATATTTGAATGGTGCAAACTAAAGTATTGCATTGACTTTAAACCTAAAATAGCAGGTGGCGTAACGAAAATAGTAGCTGGCCCACTGGCGCCCAGCAGTACGGCAAGGGGTTAATGAACGGAGGGTGAAAAGTCGCTCGCTCCGCCCACCTGACACATTAGCCTGTGTTGTAACACGGCTTAGACTGGCTTTTAAAGACACCCCAGCGCTGATGATTAGCAAGGGGTGTCAGGACAGCATCCAATGAAAAGCTGCTCTTTAAAATTAAATCGTGCAGACTTGAAGAGATAATTGGTCAAACGTGTCCGTTTAGTTGAACTGTTTTGTTTTGTTTAACTATTAGCATTATCGTTGTTAGCGAGTGTGGCGGTAGTGTGCCACTATACCAGGAACGCTTGGCCCACTTTGGCTTTGTCTGGTTAGAATTGTGCGTTATGGGGAATGTTTGCAAGGACTTATAGCCTGCGAGCGTGCGCACGTTGGCAATGTTGTTGATAAAGTGGCAGAAGGCGGCTGGTGTAGATCAGAACAGGTTTGCTGGATCAAATTGGGCTTTATCTCCACAGGCTTATCTGGGTCACAGAGCTTTACGACAAAAGCAATTAGGGCCGTCCTCTCCTGTGCAGCCTAGCAGGAGGCCACCACCCGCCAACTTCACCCGAGAGAGCAGCTCTGGGAAGGGGGGCTCAAACATGTCGCCACTCTTTATGAGTCAGAGATGAAGGAGTCATTCGGGTCCAACTGTACTGATCTATTCTTCACATCCAGCTGGCCTTCCGTTAGACTCCATGTCGTTTTCAACAATCAACATCTCTGTCTGTGTGACGTGGCCTACTTTGTGCTGTGTGTCCACCAACACAACAAGCTCTCCAACACGTTGATGTCCCTTCCACTTAAAACAAGTGAGGGCTTAGCCGCCACCGACTAACTTCTCACCTTTCAAAGCTGCGGCAGGCTGGACGTGTTTTAAACGTGTCCGCTGGGTGCAGCCGGGCCAGGCTGGAGGACAGCAGTAATGAGACGTGACACTGGCCGGGGGAGAGAAAAGGAGACTTAATCCTTCTCACTATGCTAACACCTCTTAGCCTACCACCCCTGCTGTCACACAAGATCAGCAACACACACACACACACACACACACACACACACACACACACACACACACACACACACACACGCACACAGGTGAAGAAGCTTCGTAGTGGTCTTGCAGACGTGCATGTCATGCTTCATGCTGTGCTGCTGGCAACATTATAACACTCCCACACACACCAGTGCAAAGCATATGTTCTTACGCACACACAGATCGATGCACTAATACACATGCAGCTATGATACAATGATGTTTGCACAACACCAAGTGGCTGCGTGCCAACACTGGCCATCGTGTCTTCCTTTTAAAAAGTGAGTGTACACTCTCTCTGCAGGCCTCGTGCACATGATGAAGTTGTCTGCCAACGTGTGTGTTGGCTGAGCAGGCTATTGTCAGCGTGACACTCGAGCATCCTCAAATTGCACTTTATGTACTCTCATTGTGTGTGTCAGCACTTACACCTTTGACTACATAAGTGCATTCACACTGAGAAGTACATCGATTAGTCTCTCTGGCTGTATCTCAAACTGAAAAGTACACTTCTATAAATAGGGATGTCCTAATAATTTTTTTTTTACCTACGATCTGATTTTTCAGCCTCAGAGCCGATTCAATTTCGCTTCCCCATCTTATACTATGATAACAGACTATAGAACTGAAAATGTTTCATAGCAAATAACTGAAGTAAACATAATAACACATTTTATAAAGCTTATCTTGGAAAATTTACAATTTGCTGGTATTGTTTTAAATCAGACATATTTGATTTGTAGTATTAGGTGCTACATATATTTTTTTTTAACAAAATAAAGTGGCGAGTGCACAATAACTAAACATAAACAAAAACTACTATTGGCTCCCATTTGAATCGTTTGGGTTTTGCCTCCAAAGCCTTTCTGTATCCAGACACTTACTCCCTAAGTTTGTAAATAATGATAAATAATGATTTTGTAATAATAAGAACAAAACAAAATAAACATTTTTATCTAATTACGTTAGTAATGTTTATATTCTAATAATGGCTTTGAAATGATTATCTTTTTAAGTCAGATTAATCACACGTCTGAACTGTGATTAATCATGATTAATCACTGTTTTTTATTTGCTTGAATAAATAACATTTGCTCAAGAAAAAACACCAATAATTGAATACAAATGCAATTTGGTAGTCAGAATGACGTACAGGAAAATGTTTTAAATGTTTAACTGAACTGCAAGCCATTGATTTTCTCAGAACTTGTTGACAGTAAGTATAGTAAGAATTAAGTGTACATTTTGAAAGCCTTTGGAAAAATATAGCAAACAAAGTACAGTTACTAATCGATTACATAGTAAACACACTCATAAACAATTTAACATAGTACACCATTTAAATCTGCATTTTCTCTTCCGGGATAAACCTTAAAGGGGAACTGCACTTTTTTTGTGGAAATTTTTCCTATCGTACTGAATCACAATCATTATGAAAGACACCACGACGGATGTTTTTTTTTTTAATGCATTCTAACTCGTAAATACACATAAACAAATGTCCGCTTACAGCGGAGCTAATGTGAGGTCCTCTATTACGCCCATAAAGACCAATAAATAACCATTCAAAAAGCGTTAACAATATTCCACTTACATTTTGTGACTTGAATATTAACCAAGTATTAATTATACATTTTATTTTAAGCACGAACGCAGACAAACTATTTATAGCGGTGCTGTGATCACGAGCTTGTGTGTCAATGTTGACATGATCCACTGATCAGCTGCTTCCTCGTTTCCTTGCTTGTCAAACTTTATTCTAGATCATAAATAATGCCTCTCACATGGATACTAGGACAAAGATGTATTCCGACAAGTTGGTAAACTTAGTACACTTTGACAGCCAATTTAGACCCGATAATGGCGAGAACGACACAAAAACACGATTTGTTTTACCTCCTCTTTTCTTTGCGAGGATTATGAATAATTATTCATCTATATGGGAATATATAAACATCCTAGCAGTCTGCATCCTAATGACAGCAGACCATGTACAGTAAGTGATGTTTTATTATGTTTGTTGGCTCTAATAAGGTCTGCAGTGAGTATGTTGTTAAAAAAAACGACATTAATGCTTAAAATGATAAAAATATGTAAATATTAAATGTTATTATAAATGTGCCTGTTACTACAGTGCATATATACTTATAGCATGTAAAACCTTAATGGAGGTGTTTGGATGTTTTTAAGCGCTTTATAGCACAATAGAGCCGCTCCCAAAGACTCAACTTTTGATCGCATTAATTTACTATTTCGAATCCATTGAAAAAAAAACCATCCGTCGTCATGTCTTTCATAATTATTGTGTTCCCCTTTAGCCAGGATGTGATTAATCTTCAAATAAAAAACTATATATATATATATATATATATATATATATATATATATATATATATATATATATATATATATATATATATAATTTTTTTTATTTTTTATTTTTTATTTTTTTATTTTTTATTTTATTTTATTTATTTTATTTATTTTTTATTAATCACATTCATTAACATTGACAGCCCTAATTCTAATACTATAGTAGATATTATTTTTTTATGGCCTAATGTGAGCGTGAATGTTGTCTGTCGATCTGTGTTGGCCCTGCGATGAGGTGGCGACTTGTCCAGGGTGTACCCCGCCTTCTGTCCGACTGCAGCCGAAATAGGCTCCAGCACCCCCCGCAACCCTGAAAGGGACAAGCGGTAGAAAATGGATGGATGGATGGATGGATGTTTTTTTCCAGGATGGCGCCGCTGAACTGGCTTCTGGTTGCAGGAGCTCTGAGCTCTTGTGTATCATCCTTATGTGTTCCTGATGTTTCCCTCTTGTTTTCATGTCTTGAATGTGCGACAAGGGGTGGCACTTTCGTGACTTCTGCGGCGCTTTTTTGTGAACTTCTGGATCTGCCCTTTTTGGCCATGGAGAACCAGCTGCTGGGTTTCTGCCACACCATAGTCCGTTTGGAGAGACTGGAGGAGATGCGGAGGAAGAGACAGGGCTGCGGAGCTAGCGCTGAGCGCCGGAATGGACAAGCTTTACAGTGTCTTGGCTGAATGAGCATGTATCGGACACCTCGGTCTCCTTAGACCATGGGTGTCAAACTCTGGCCCGCGGGCCAAGATTGGCCCGCCGTGTAATTTCACTTGGCCCTTGAGGCAATATCAAATTAACACTAGAGCTGGCCCGCCGATTATATACAGCTGCGGTGCCGCGGTAACACCGCATTCACCGCTAATTCTCATACTTGCAAACCCTCCCGGGAGAGGGGGGTGGGAAGGGGGGTAGGGGGGGGGGGGTAGGTAGGCGGGGTTTGGTGGTAGCGGGGGTGTATTTTGTAGCGTCCCGGAAGAGTTACAGCTGCAAAGGGTTCTGGGTATTTGTTCTGTTGTGTTTATGTTGTGTTACGGTGCGGATGTTCTCCCGAAATGTGTTTGTCATTCTTGTTTGGTGTGGATTCACAGTGTGGCGTATATTTCTAACAGTGTTAAAGTTGTTTATACGGCTACCCTCAGTGTAACCTGTACCGCTGTTGATCAAGTATGCGTTGCATTCACATGTGTGTGCGTACAGAAGCTGCACATATCTTGTGACTGGGCCGACACGTTGTTAAAATGGATGAAAAGCGGACGTCAAAGGCAGTGCCTTTAAGGCACGCCCCCAAGACTGTGGTCCGGGTGGTTTACGAGATATAATGACTGATGAACACCTTCGTTCGATAATAAAGGCTGCCTCAGCTCAAAGCCTGAGCCCAGACAGGAATTAATTAGCATCCATGAAAAGATGCCAGGTATCTGGCTTGGGCACATCAGATTAGATCAGTGTGTTGCAAACTGAGCAGTTTAAAGTCCTGAATGGTTGGTTTATTTATTGTTATTTTATTTTCAAATGTATTAGCCTGTGGAAAAAGTTAATGTTGATATTTACCTCAGAAGGCTGCAAATAGAAAAGAGGCATTGAATTTTTATTTAAATTGTATTTGATATGCCATTGATATTTTTTTAATTATTATTATTATTATTTGAAACTCGATTTTGCATGTCACTATAAAGTTATATAAGCCTTGCTTGTTCAATATTCAATGCAAAACTTGTTTGGGTCTCTATTAAAAGGTTAATTTGTTCAACCTTGGCCCGCGGCTTTGTTCAGTTTAAAATTTTGGCCCACTCTGTATTTGAGTTTGACACCCCTGCCTTAGACGCATCCTCGCTCATCCCTGCAGACTGGACACTGGCCGAGAGTTAGTGGGCGGCCGAGGGCGGAGTCGGCTCTCTTGGTTGCTTTGTTGGGTCTGCTCCTGTCTCTGGCCATGCTCCCCCCACGCCAACAGACGATGACGTGGAACACCGCAGAGGCCACCACATTGTATATGGGTGAGGCCCCCACAGTGTATATGGGTGTTGAAATTATGTTTTTGTTTGGTTGCTTGTCTATGCATGGTGCAATCGTGTGTGCACAATATATATTATTAGTTAATAATTTTTGTTGTTGTTGTTTTACTTTTGTAGCTGTATGTAGAAATGGCACTGTTAGAGTGGCAGCTGGTTGCATCAGCTCTGCTCTTTTAATGTCTTTAATGTCCTTTGTACTCTTTGATGTTTCCCAACTATTTTCATGTGTATTTTTTACCTTATTTCTGTGAACTTCTTTGTCTGCATTGCAACCACATTAATTTCTCCATTGTGGGATAAATAAAGTCTATTTTATCCTACCCTATCCTGTAGTGATAGTATCAACATCTGGCTCGATCACCCCTACTTTACATAGAAGCTTTAGCTCTTAGCTTCTTCTTGCTCGGTGTGTGTTTGTGTGTAGCATGCTTAGCTATTCCTTATCCTATAGTCCTCCAGTGAGTACTTGGAAGAAACTTAGTGTGTCTTCCGCCATGGTCGTGGCATTAGTATCTTAGTTGCAGCTTCGCACTGTGGATAGACGATGCGTTTGTTACAGCATGCTCTCAAATCGGTGTTCTGACAAGACAGGCATCCACCTATAATTCATGCAACTCCTGCATGTGTGTAACAAGGCATCAGGAAATCTAATTGTATTCATTTTGAAGGAATCTTTCAGAGGAGTACAATCCTTAGCTATGTAAACACTGGGACACAGCTGCAGTAAATATTGACTGGGCTCGGCAGCTCATCGGCCGATCGCCGATCAGTTAAAAAAAGTATACTTAGCTCCTGAGTGTGTGAATTTTGATGGCGACTGTTTGTCAATCACCCACTATTTAGAGCATATTTAGGGCATCATCAAAGTACTGACAGTGCACCGCATTTTGTTACACTTTTCCGATTGAATGCACTTAAAAGTCAAAGTGGAAGTGCATCATTAATAGTATCATCTCCTTCGCTTCTTATTGATATTTTGTGTTGAATGAGAGGTGGTAATGTGTTCTTGTAGCACCACCAGCAGCACAACAACAAACACATTTATGTCAATTATCCACTTCTCGTGTCTTCTTGCAGTGACGACATGAGGATTCCCCCTCGTGAGCACTAAATGGGTCATGTGCAACCCCCTCTCAGCCTTTCTGACCGCCGCTTTTGTCACAGTGTCCTCAAATCTCTCTGGACACTAAGGCCCCACTCGGCACCTGTCAGTCTTACGCGGTCTTTCCCGCCTTCCCTCTCAGATAGACAAACAATCCCGGCTGACAGCTGAGCGCTCTTCGCGTCGAGGCCAGGGAGGCGTCTACAGCACAGGCCGACCCGGCTCGGCCCGTCCACAGAGGATCAGGGGGAGCTAAGACACCAAAGCAGGAATTAATGAGCATTATGCTCTTAGGTAAGAATAAGTCCCACCTTTAATCCCGGGCCATTCCTAAACAACTCCACTAACACCTGTTACATGGACACACACTTCTTGTGTTCACGCTGCACTCATTCATGCGCCACAGAAGGACGACATTTTCACATCATTGTCAACATGCAGATTAATACAAAATGCATTGTTTTTTTTAATCTTGTAAGCAGTGTGAGAATGCATGTAACCACGACAACCAAGCCACCCTGATTTATGTCACGTTAGCTAGCGAGTACCGTGGCATCCACAAGTCATTGCGGGCCGTGTCAGCAAACAAGAACAGCAATAATCCGCTGCTATTTTTTTTTTTTTTTAAAGGTGAGCTTTGGCTAAGCCGATCCCTCAAACAACGAGCATGATAGCGTCTGCCGTGTCATCTTCCCTGTTCTATCACTGTATGTCCAACATGGTGTAACATGACCAGCACATTAAAACATGACCTGTGACCTAAAGGTGAAATACTCCCTCACCTTGACTGAGGGGAGCGTGGTGGTAGGGGTTGTCCGGGGGGGGGGGGGGTGCATGGCGTCTTCGCGTACGTGTGGGGTGAGGCGTTAAACTAACGCTCGGTGTCTTATGGAGGGGGTTTAAAGGGGGGGGGGTCTGTCTGAGAGGATACCGCTATTGAGTTGCAAATGAGCTTGTAATTAGCTCTTACACATTTGCCTGCAGGGAATTACTCTGTGTGTATGCGTGTGTGCGTGCGTGGGTGTGTGTGTGTGTGGAAGCCATTTTCCCTGTCAGAGTGTTAAGCAGATAATACTAATTACTTCTCCTCCCAGTGGCTTGTTAATTGTGCTCACTGTGGATTTATACAGCATTGCTAAAAACCCCATCACTCACACGCACGCACGCACGTGCGCGCACACACACGCGCACTCACACACACAATCAACAGGTCATTTTTTTAGGCAGAAGGCTTGACTTTAAGCCACTAATTAATTATGCCAGGTGGGCTTCCATACACACACACACGCACCGAGGGGCGGGCAGCAGAAGTAACAAGTAATGTGCAGATGTTCCAATGATGTCAATCCTCTTTGCGGATCATCCTTCACCTGACGGCGACCTCCCGCGTATACCAACGTGCTCACGGGCGGCCTATGATCCTCAAGGATTTAGAGGCCAACGTCGTGAAGTCATATTTATATTACCTACTTTGTGTGCCCCACCCCCTTCCCCCCTATCCTGAGGCTAATGACCCAAACAAGCTGATGAGCCAGTCACCTCTGTCCACAGCCCCTCCCTCCCCGCCACCCGCTAAGAGGTTAATGGTCGAGCCAAATAATCCTTCTCCAAACAAGCCCTGAGATGCTAATTGTGTCCCGCTATAAATACAGCCTGACTCCTGGTCCGCTTTCTTCACCGTGGCCACCAGGACCTGCTGTCACACAGTACAAGACCAGGGCGAGCTGGCATCATCTCGGACGCGCACCTGGACTCATGTTCCCACTGCCCATGTTCACAACGGACCAGGTGGCCCGGGTGTGCGAGAACCTGGAGGAGATTGGCGACATGGAGCGCCTCGGCCGCTTCCTCTGGTCGCTCCCCGCCGCTGTGCCGGGCTGCGCCGGGGAGGCACTGAACCGGCACGAATCGGTAATGCGCGCCCGAGCCCTGGTGGCCTTTCACGGGGGAAACTTTGAGGCTCTCTACCAGATCCTGCAGAGTCACCGCTTTACACGGGAGTCCCACGCCAAGCTGCAGGACTTGTGGCTGGATGCGCATTACCGGGAGGCGGAGAGGCTCAGGGGTCGACCCCTGGGCCCGGTGGAGAAGTACCGAATCCGCAAGAAGTTCCCTTTGCCACGAACGATCTGGGACGGCGAGCAGAAAACACACTGCTTTAAGGTAAGAGAATATGCTCCTTTTAGTCGGAACTCTAAAATGCCAAGATTGGGAATTTTGTTCAATAAGACACACAAATGTGCCGCGTGGCGAGATGAGATATTACTTTAAGCTGCTGAACATGATCTAACTTAGTAGGCCGACTGACATGGAAGTAAAGCTTCCAGTAATATCAGTCTAAGACGATTATGGTGGACATGATATGAGATTTATAGGATGATATCAGATACTGTACTTCCTGTGTCCTCGTGTCTTTAGGAGAGGACCCGCAGCTTGCTGAGAGAGTGGTATCTCCAAGACCCTTACCCTAACCCATCCAGAAAGAGGCATCTGGCCCAGGCCACGGGACTCACGCCCACACAGGTCGGCAACTGGTTCAAGAATCGGCGCCAGCGAGACCGCGCTGCGTCCGCCAAAAACAGGCAAGTTGAAGCGAGTGTCCAGTCACTTGGTCCCGGCTTGTCCATGCTTCATGTTAGACTTAGACTTAGACTTAGACTTTGACAAACTTTATTGATCCACAATGAAAATTGTTCCACATAGTAGCTCAGTTTCAAAGGATGGAAAGGATAATGCAGGTATTAAGTAGACTAAAAACGTACCATAGTAGCAATATAAAATATAACATATATGTAATATTTACATATTATATATACAGTATATAATATGTTGTCCTTTTGCTCCTTCCAGATTGCAGCAGGACCACGCCCATCTCCCCTCTGGGGCTTCACCTAATGCCTCCCTTCAGGTGTGCAGCTCCCATCTATTGGCGCCCTCCCCTCGCCACTTGGGCAGCCCCGAGGCAAGCGACTGCAGCTCAGGGACTGAGCACAGGGGGGCCGGCGCCTCCACCCCGGAGATATCCGTCAGTAGTGACAGCGAGTTCGAACCCTGAAATGATGGACCGTTTCGATAACGGGATGGGCGCGCCAGAGAGACAATGTGCGTGTGCTGCCCCTGCAGGGGTTTGCCCCCACGAGAGGACTATGGCATCACGCAGCAAAGACGCTGCGCACTTAACAAGCATGGGGACTTTGACAACAGTGTCGTAGAAGAAAACGTTGTTCTTTAGAGGAAAACTTTCATGTTGACATATTCGTTGGTGAGCGTGAACATATTCAACATGTCGCTGCCTTAAAGGAAGTCACATCACTTTACATCACATCACCTCCTTATGTCATTGCACTCACATGACCTCTATAGGTCACATCATGTCACATGCATGTCACATAGCCTTAGGTTGTGTCATTTCACATCAGGTCCCACCACGCCACCTCAGGTCACATCATGTCACCTCATATCACGGCACTTCATGCCACATCACATCACCCCCTTACGTCAATGACATGTCATGCCATGTCATATTATGTCAAAAACCGTCACATCACCTCATTTCACATCACCTTACATCACGGACACGTCATGTTATGCCACATAATGTCACGTCACCTCATTTTACATCACCTCCTTACATCACGGACACATCATATCATTTCACGTCACTTTGGGTCATGTTACTTAACATGTCACCCAGTGTTGTCACGGACACGTCATGCCACGTCATAACATGTCACTTCACATATCACCCCCTTATGTCACGGACACGTCATGCCACGTTATATCATGTCACATAACGTCATGACACCCCTTTTCGTCACGGACACGTCATGCCATGTCATATAATGTCACATAATGTCACGTCACCTCACGTCATGTTGCATCAAATCATGTCACGTCTGCCCCCGTCATGTTTTGTTATTAAAGCAGCAAAGTGATTGGACTGGCTCAACTGGGGTCCGTGCATGAGCGCTAGTGCCTCTAATGTCACAAACTGCATTTTAATGAAAGATGAAGCTTTGGTGTTAATAAATAAAAAATATTTTTATCCAAAATCCTGGTGCCGAGTGTGTATTTGATCTCACCTGAAACATGAGAACAAGGCAAAGGGGGTGTACTCAGGTGGGCGGGCTCAGGCTGAGTAGCCCCACCCACAGCCTCTCAGCCAGGTGTGCAGGCTGAATACGCAGTGAGCTGTCGACGGGTCAACATGGACTCCGAGGGCAGAAAAGTGGTGGTCTGCGACAACGGGACGGGGGTAGGTCAAACGACATCGCCACTTCCTGTTAATTGTGTGTCTTTACTTCATGAGTTCCCAGACAAATTCTTGATAGGATGAAGGTAACCAGGTTGGGAATGTGTGAGCCCGTCCAGACTTGTTGCTCTCTTGGGCCACCATACAAGGCTGTGAGGCTCTCAGCTCAGCATGCATTGGCTAAGAAGCAGGAAGTGACGTTTCAGAAGGGGCTTTATAGTCCTCTGCAAAAATTGCAAAATTAAGTGGAATGGAATGTGCTGCAGGCCCTCAGGCAAAGCAGGTTTATGTTCAAACGTTAGTGCTCAAAGTGATGCAGATTAAAGTGCAGTTGGATTAATAAACTGAATGGAAGCATTTATAGCAATCACGTGCAGGATTCAGATTAATGTGCTTCTCGCTTCCCTTGCAGTTTGTCAAGTGTGGCTTTGCTGGATCCAACTTCCCGGACCACATCTTTCCTGCCATGGTGGGTCGCCCAGTCATCCGGTCCACCACCAAAGTGGGCAACATCGAGATTAAAGTAGGACATTCAAATGAAACATTTTTTATGGGCTTGTCAATTATCAACATTGTTGTGACCCGCTTTGCCCGCCTTTCTCCATTCGTAATCTCAGGACCTAATGGTGGGCGACGAAGCTAGCGAGTGCCGCTCGTTGCTCGAGGTGTCCTACCCAATGGAGAACGGGATGGTGCGCTGTTGGGACGACATGCTGCACCTCTGGGACCACACATTCGGTCCGGAGCGGCTGGACATTGATCCAACACAGTGCAAGGTACCAAAGAGACCGGACTGACGAAGCAGGTGGTGGGGGTGCATCACATTTATAGAAGTGACTTTCTTTAAATCTTCTTGTGGCGCAGATCCTGTTGACAGAACCGCCCATGAACCCAACCAAGAACCGCGAGAAAATTGCTGAGGTCATGTTTGAGAAGTACCAGTTCCACGGCCTCTACGTGGCTATCCAGGCCGTGCTCACTCTCTACGCTCAGGGTGTGAGCAGCCGCCGGGAACAGACAACCAGTGCTAGGCTAAATTGACAAAATAAAAATCCAGCCTGGTTTCTGTCGCAGGTCTTCTGACGGGAGTGGTCGTGGACTCAGGGGACGGAGTCACCCACATCTGTCCGGTGTACGAGGGCTACTCCTTGCCGCATCTGACCCGCAGGCTGGACATTGCCGGGCGTGACGTCACCCGTTACCTCATCAAAGTGCGTGGAGCTGCGCAGCCTGAGTAAGCGTCTACACGGTAACGTCACATGACCTGCTTTATGACCTCAGTTGTTGCTGCTGCGCGGTTATGCCTTCAACCACTCGGCCGACTTTGAGACGGTGCGCATGCTAAAGGAGAAGCTGTGCTACGTAGCATATAACGTGGAGCAGGAGCAGCGCCTGGCCACAGAAACCACCTACCTGGTGGAGTCCTACACGGTATAGTCGCACCTAAATATTTGGTAGTTCAGTCAGCCCCACCAAGAAGTCACTTTTGTAAAACTAAACAGTTGTGTTTAGCTCCCTGACGGTCGGCAGGTGATGGTGGGGGGTGAAAGGTTTGGCGCCCCGGAAGCGCTCTTCCAGCCTCACCTGATCAACGTGGAGGGAGCAGGCGTTGCCGAGCTTCTCTTCAACACCATCCAGGCTGCTGACATCGACCTCAGGTGGGCTTGGCGTCGCCTGGCTTCGTGAGCACATCGTCACGTGACTTAGACGTGTTTGCATTCACAGGGCAGACTTCTATAAACACATTGTCCTGTCCGGAGGGAGCACCATGTACCCCGGTCTCCCGTCCAGACTGGAGCGAGAGATTAAGCAGCTCTACCTGGAGAGGGTTCTGGACGGAGACACACATAAATTGGCCGTAAGGCATTACATTGAAGGTGTGTGTGTGTGTGTGTGTGTTCTCAGCGAGTGTCTTCACCTCCGCAGAAGTTTAAGATTCGCATCGAGGACCCCCCGCGCCGCAAACACATGGTGTTTCTGGGCGGCGCCGTGCTCGCCAACATCATGAAGGACAAGGACTCCTTCTGGCTGAGCAGGGCCGAGTACCTGGAGAGCGGCCTTGGTGTGCTGCAGAAGCTGGGAGGCGGAGTGAGATAAAGCCACGCCCATATTGTCATCAATACTATGCTTCCTATTTTGTCCTATTGTCTCTTGAATTGTTTTCACAAGCAAGGTACTTTGAAATAAAGTTGATCACCTGTAAATAATTGCTCCATTTCCTGTTCTGTACGCTGTCAATGGGCGACTCTGATTGGCTGAGCATTTCCTCCACAGTCCAAAAACACAGTTTCTGATTGGTCGACATCTATTTACTATGTCTACCACGACTTGAGTTGTTTCGAATGCAAACGCCGCACATAAAACGCACATTTCTTATATTTTTCATTCTTAAAATCCACCAAGTGATACATATTATAGGCAACACGACACTGAAATAATTCCACTAACCACATAGAAGACGACTTGAAGATAAGCTGTGCTGCGGGCGCTTTTCAAAGTGAGTTTCCTCGTGATCAACCAACATAAACATGGGTCCATAAATGTGTGCTTTAAATATTTGTGTTGTGCTGCCCCCTGCTGTTGGCACTAGATAGCACAGCTGCACAAATAAAATAGTTTTATTGCGAGTTAGCTGACACATTTACACTGATTAGGAATAGTGAGCTCACACAATCAACACTTTCGCGTAGCCTCAAATTAAAAAGCATGCATTACGTTCAAAACACATTGTCTTTGTCATCATCATCATCATCATCATCATCATCATCATCACTTGCTGGGTAAAGCCGGCACATGTTGAACATTACTGAAACCAGGCCCAAACAATCAAAGTTACTTTGAAATACAAGACGTGAAGTTGAACAGTCAGCAGACCCACCACAGTGTGATGGTGAGACAAGTTGTAGTACAGGGGTGTCCAAAGTGTGGCCCGCAGCTTATTCTGCTGATAAACACTGATATACACAGCCCACATTAGATCATCACACAGAATATCAAGCAAAATTGCAATTAGCCCAAATCCCCACAAAATTACACCTGCAACCCAAAATGGGTTTATGCTCTTTGATTATTTTCATGCATGCTGTCATGACCCTTCCCTAGAAATGGCAGGAATTCCTCACTCTCTGGCAGGGACGCTCGACTGACCAGAATATACCTGCTCGCAACATTTGGTTTTCGGGTATGTTCAAGCCCTTGAAAATACAATTTAGACGGACAAATAATATTAATGGATTTATTTTTGCGTGCCAATGTGCGCCTTCCCTTCCCACACACACACCTTTCAGTCTTTCAGTGAAAAAAACGTTTGGACACCCCTGATTGAATACATTCAGCTGGTTTCCGTTTCCAAGACAACATCCCATGGTGTATTTATAATGCAAAAGTGATCAAAAAGCTCCTCATTCACACTCATCATGCTAAGGCTTCACTATGGTCACAGCCAATAAAAAACACAAAGAAAGTCAAAGGTGGGTCACATCTCCTCCAAAGTCCAAGTTTGGAAACTTTAGCGTCCAGGTTTGTGTTGCTGTGAAACAGCGAATGAGAAGATACCAGCGAGTTACATCAGCACCAAGTTTTGTGCTTTTGTTTCCAAGCAACAGCAGTTCACCTTTTTATGATGTCACCCATGCACGTTGGTGACACAAATAGAGCCCACTCTCCTGCCAGGTGCCGAGGCGCTCCTCACGATCCCCCGCCGGAGAGAGTTGCCATCCATCTCCTTCTCCATCCCTCCTCTCTCCGCTCATCTCCTCCCACTCACTCCTCACACACCGACTCACTCAGGTCCACAGCGCCACCTCTGGTGAGCCGCCGCATCTTGCTGAAGTCGTGATCG
The DNA here is from genome assembly GCF_033978785.1 of Entelurus aequoreus. NCBI lineage: Eukaryota > Metazoa > Chordata > Actinopteri > Syngnathiformes > Syngnathidae > Entelurus > Entelurus aequoreus. The sequence goes on along the minus strand of NC_084742.1, from coordinate 29,268,068 downwards.
GTCCTCAGGTAGGAGAGGGAGGGGCCTCCCTCACTGTGGCCCGCCAGGTCCTGAGGCTGGGCCTGAGGCGGCAGGGCCCGCATTTCACCGCCGCTGCGCCAGTACAGCGTGTACTGCTGCGGGTCAGACACGCCAAAGGTGGCGGCGCACAGCTGCGCCAGCGCCTGACTGCTCTCTCCCGCTCGCCACTGTAAGGTCCGCACGGCGCTCCGCTCCCCGTCCTGGAACAGTATCCGAACGCACCTCTGGAGGCGAACAGGGGAAACAAAACTCTGGGTCAAAGAGACTTGGAAAGTGGATGGTGGAGTCCTAAGCTCTGCAGAACCTTGACAGTAACTTTGACACAAATTCAAACAAGCCATTATATAAGATCACAATTGACCCATTTAATAACACACACACACAGAGAGACACACACACACGCACACGCACACATCAACAGGTCCAACTTACAGAGTCACTGAGCTCCTCGCTGTCCGTGTGCATATTGTGTTTGCCTGCTTGGATGCGTAGATGCAGCTCAATAAATTTCATGTTATCTGACCGCCCACTTCCTCATCGCACTCGCCTCACGGATCGCCCGCCTGTGTCGGAGCAGAATCTGGCTGCCGGCTCACTTAGATGGGCTATTTGAAGCTTGGGGAGGCACCACGTGACGGCACACAAACGTTGACAATGCCTCTTTTCTCTTTTTTTCTCTCTGGCATCTGCTTTGACCAATCTAAACCAGCGGTGTGAGAACAGGTGAAAGTGTGTGTGCGTGTGTGTGTGTGTGTGTGTGTGTGTGTGTGTGTGTGTGTGTGTGTGTGTGTGTGTGTGTGTGTGTGTGTGTGTGTGCGTGCATGCTTGACCCAGATCAGCGGATTATCTTTTAAAAACTAATCCTCTCAAATGAATTCCAGACGTGTTTATGAAATGTGGAAGTGGACCACCAAAGGCTTGTGCGGGACATTTAGCATATACGAGCTGAGGTTCAGTCATGAATGAAACTTCTGACCTCACTGCTTGATCCAGGATGTTCAAAAAGTAGAACCTAATTGTTCTGAACTTTGTCACTGTCGTAATTTGAAGTCATTCACACAACAGAAGCCTGTATTTATACCTGGCTCTGCAGGTTCTCCTTCTGCCTCTGGGCCTCACGGCTTCGTCTGCAGCGCCATTCCCTTAGTGCCTCCTGGGCCTCAGGGGTCAGGCAGCCTGAGGCAGGCTGGTGTCTGTCCAGACTCTGGATCAGATGGATGCTGGCAAACATGCTGGTTAAATAAGAGCCACCTGGAAGCGCAAGACGAGCAAATAGGCTTCATAGAAGTTCCTCTAGTTGATGCTCATGGACTGACCTTCTCCACCAAGCCAGGACGGCTCCAGCAGCTCCATCATGTACTCCACCTCCATCAGGATGTGAGGCCTGTTAGACTCCACCATCACGTAGGAGAGTGATGGCAGAAAGTCCTCCCAGCTCACTTCTTGCCCTGAAAAGAAGCCAATACTCCAATGCATGACTGAATCAAGATAGTTGCGTCGAGTGTCTCACCGTGAGCGGCACCCTTGGACTTGTGCACGCACTTGCACACCTGCAACAGCAACAGCACCTTGTCGATGGGTGAGTGCGTGCGCCGCATCATCGCCAGCTTCTGCTTCACCTTCTCCACCTGGCGACTGTCCGGCACGCCTGTGCGCACGCCAAGATGCTCCATTGAACCTGCGCCTTTTAAACGCAGGAGGTTCTGGCTGAAACGCTGACTAAAGGCATCCTGCTGGTGCAGTGCTGTCAGGGCTTTGTCCAAGTGTGACCTCAGGGGTCGGAGCACACAGGAGAACATAGCGCGTTCCAGAGCCAGATCTGCCGGAACCATAAAGAGTAAATATTTAACTATATTTAACTCTAAACTGCTGAAGTCACATGACCATATTGACGTGTAAGTGACTCGATGTTTCTACTGTAACAGTACCACCACAAAACCCTCCCCCACCACGCTCTCAAAGCATGCGTGGGCCTGTGAGATCTTTTGATGATAAAAAAATGCAAATGGCTCCCACCAACGCAAAAGCAGATAAATCAGGGTGCAGGAAGGAAGGCAGCGGCCGTGCACTGCCAGGCAACACACGTAAATGTGCGCGCATACACAAGCCCACGCACAGGGCTGCTAAAAAGTAGCAGCCTGTTACTTTACAATTACCTGACAGAAGCCCCCTCACTGAGTTTTATACTTTTGTTTCAGTGACGTGTGCTAGGAAACAGTGAGTGTTTTTTTAGGATGCGTGACATCATTGAGGTATCTTTACCCTTTTCGTTCTCTGGCACCAAAGTTTCAATGGGAGGTTCCAGCTCGCCGCTTTCAAGCAAGCAGCATTTGGCCTGGGACAGAAAGAGGCGCACACCCTGCAGGAGCTGTACAGACGTCATGTGTGGGGACGAAGAGGAGGCAGCGATCGACCTAAGCAGTCCCTTCTGTGCTAGGAGGAAGTCTTGGACCATCCCTCCAAAAACGGAGCGCCTGTCCCGGGACAGCTCCTCGACAAGTCGCGACAGCCGCTTGTCCGGAGCAAAGAAACACACAAACGCTTCACTCATGCGGCGCAGCCCACCGCGGCCTCGCAAGCGCATAAGTGGCGGTCTCAGAGAGCCTTGTGTTTGGGTTGCGCCGGTATGCTCGGAATCGGAATCAGAGTCATTTTCCTCATCCAAACTGCTGAAGGAGCTGTTGCTGTCAAGCTCGGCCAGAGATGGAGCAGGGCGGCGTTCCAAAGCCAGGAGAGCCACTTCGATGGCGGGTGTCTCCAATGGAGGCTGGCCCATCTTAGCGGAGAAACGAGAAGTGGTCATTTATCTTTAAGACATGCTTGTAAGCAAGAGGTCTTACTTGAGGCACTCTGGCAGCCATCATGTCCTCTTCGTCTGCCGACCCCGGCGACACAGCAGGAGTTCTCCTCAGAACCCCCGCCCCTGTGTGGACTCTCCTCTGGGAATCAGAGCCAGATCGCAACATCCTGAACTCGCCAGGCATCTCCACCGATGGGGGAGGCGAATAAGACCCCACCCCTTCAAGGGACAGATTCATGGAGGACTCTGAGAGGCGTAGTCGCATGCTGCGCTTGAAGCGGTGTCGTTTGTTGGAGGCACTGTGGTTCTGGAGTTCTACCTGCTGTGCAAAGGAAGACATAGATGCACGAGCTTGTGAAAGTGTTGACCAATCACATATTCGCATACGTGTAGGGCAGGGCTACTTAACTGGCAGGCCAGAGGCCAAATTTGGCTCGAGAATGATATCATACTGGCACCTGAGTTCAGTTCAAAAGTTGGTAGACAAACATTTTTGCAGCAAATAACTAAAACATTATAGTGTTCCTGGTTTTCAAAGTAAGAATAAAAGTGAAGGGAGAAATCCAGCCCCCCACATAGTTTTCTGAAAATCTGGCCGCCAGAACAATCTAATTGAATAGACCAAGGGTAGGGCTTAAACTGCTTGAGAACCCACCGTGCAGACTTCCAGCTGAAGGAAGAGCGGGTTTATAAAGCAGAGTTTGCCTTGACTGCTCAGGGCCTGAAGACCACATTGGTTGGAGGTCGCCTGCACCACTGGGACCTTTCCACTGCTCCAAGAAAGAGGAGGTCCATTTTGAAGCTCGGAGGCGCTTAGCGAGCTCCAGAAGTCTGAATGGAGTCAAGAAGAAACAAAGGACAGAAGGTTACAGGTTGTTGACATGGAAAGGTAAAGATAAAGATCACCTTGGCCCATGTGTGAGATAGCCTCCAGCTGCCTGTGTGTGGTGGCCTTGGCGATAGCGTCTGGCAGCTGGAGAGGGAAAGGCAGCACGTCCCTGCAGACAAAATGACTGATTGAAATGAGTGTTTGGGTACATGATCACTTTCTGAAGCAATTCAATCAATTGAGAAGCTGAAAATGAATGGAGTCTCATGTTCGTAAACCAGACCTGCTGATGCAGTAGAAGGCCACCAGGCGACACAGGTCAGGGAAGCTGAGCGCTGAGCTCTCCAAGGCAAACGCTGGGGAAAGAGGAAACAGAATTTGATTGACAGGCTGCCCTCAGCGTCACACATGCTGACGAAGCTGCACTCACTGTAGTCTTCCTCACAGATAAAGCACTCCTTCACAGAGGAAGGACGCTTTTCGGCGGCGACCCTCAAACACAGAACCTTCCGCTGGCTCGAGTAGCACTTGCGCACTAAGAACGTCTGCTGGGACACCAACAACATTTTATCATTGTAAACGTTTGCATGTAGCTTAGCATAAAGCTAACTGACCCCGACAGGCTCTCTGAGCAGAATGTAGAGGGCGGATTCTTGGTTGAGTGACAGCTGCAGCCACACTGGGTGTGTTAGCAGTAGACGATCTAGGATGCTAAAGGCCCTCTCAGGGCCCAACTGAGAGGGGCCAGCCTCCTGCATCTGAAACACAAAGGAGACAGAGCCCATCGTCCTGCCATCCTTCTCTTGTATGGGCATACTCACACCAGGCCAATACACTTCACACCTATAAAGCACAGAATATTTGGCTATGGTGGGAGCGCACTGCCCCTTTTCCGTGTCATAGCAATTGGAAACACATTTATTTGTTCACTTCCTGTGCTCTGTAACACAAACAAATAAATAGAAAGAGTTACAGTATCATAGATAATAGTTTAATTGTGATTCATATAATACAATGAATAAGGTTCTAATGTTTCAATAATTGGTTCAAGATGTTTATCAGGATTCTTCTTCTTTGTATTTTTGTAAACACTTTGAGTTTGAACTGTATTATATTAGTACATGTTTCGACTTATTTGCTTAACCCATTCCAAAATTTAATTCCACATACTAATATGCTAAAGGTTTTAGGTGTTGTATGTGCATACTGTTGTTTTAAGTATTTTTTTCCCCTAAGGTTATATTTCCCTTCTGTTGTTGAGTATAATTGTTTTACATGATTGGGTAGCAGATTATAGTTTGCTTCCTGCAAAATCTTAGCTGTTTGTAAATGCACCAAGTCAATGAATTTCAATATGTTTGATTCAATAAATAAAGGGTTTGAATGTTTTCCATAACCAACATTATGTATCATTCTAACTGACTGTAAAGCACTTTGGTTCAATTTAAAAGTTGTTGAAAACGTGCTATATAAATAAAGTTGACTTGACTTGACTTTCAGTTTGAGTTTGAGTTTGAGTTTATTTCGAACATGCAAGCAATCAACATGATACATCACAATTTCCAGTTTCTCTTTTCAACATGTTCGAAAAGGAGTAAGAAGAAGCAGAGCTTATTTAATCCTACCCCTTTTCTTTACATAACAGTTGCTAAAACTTTTTGTTCACTTCCTGTTCACAATTTATTCACAATAAACTCCATAAGTAATCACAATAAAAATAAATAAATACATAATAGTAATAATTAGGGATGTCCGATAATGGCTTTTTGCCGATATCCGATATTCCGATATTGTCCAACTCTTTAATTACCGATACCGATATCAACCGATACCGATATCAACCGATATATGCAGTCGTGGAATTAACACATTATTATGCCTAATTTGGACAACCAGGTATGGTGAAGCTAAGGTACTTTTTAAAAAAATTAGTAAAATAAGATAAATAAATTAAAAACATTTTCTTGAATAAAAAAGAAAGTACAACAATATAAAAACAGTTACATAGAAACTAGTAATGAATGAAAATTAGTAAAATTAACTGTTAAAGGTTAGTACTATTAGTGGACCAGCAGCACGCACAATCATGTGTGCTTACGGACTGTATCCCTTGCAGACTGTATTGATATTAATTGATATATAATGTAGGAACCAGAATATTAATAACAGAAAGAAACAAGCCTTTTGTGTGAATGAGTGTAAATGGGGGAGGGAGGTTTTTTGGGTTGGTGCACTAATTGTAAGTGTATCTTGTGTTTTTTATGTTGATTTAATTTAAAAAAACAAAAACAAAAAAACAACAACCCGATACCGATAATAAAAAAAACGATACCGATAATTTCCGATATTACATTTTAACGCATACATCGGCCGATAATATTGGCAGGCCGATATTATCGGACAGCTCTAGTAATAATTTAATAATAATAATTGGTGAAGTAAGTCATATTTCATATGATGAGATAAGTAAGATTACTTTAAGAATGAATGAATGGATGGATGAAATAAATTGAGAATGTTTATCATGGTTCTTCTTCTTTGTACTTTGTAAACACTTTAAGTTTGAAGAGTTTCTTGAAGTGGATCATATTAGTACATTGTTTGATTGCTTTGCTTAATCCATTCCATAATTTAATTCCACATACCGATATACTGAAGGTCTTAAGTGTTGTACGTGCATACAAATGTTTTAAATTACGTTTTTCTTTAAGATTATATTTCTCCTCTTTTTTTAGAAGAATTGTTGTATATTCTTGGGTAGCAGGTTATAGTTTGCTATGTGCATAATTTTAGCTGTTTGCAAATTCACTATGTCATGGAATTTCAGTATTTTTGATTCAATAAATAAAGGGTTTGTATGTTCTCTATATCCAACATTATGTATTATTCTAACTGATCTTTTTTGTAACACCGTTAGTGAATGAAGTGTACTTTTGTAGTTATTTCCCCATATTTCTACACAGTAGCTCAGATATGGTAACACTAGCGAGCAGTAGAGAATATGAAGTGATTTTTGGTCTAGAACATGTTTTGCTTTATTCATTATTGATGTGTTTCTCGCTACTTTATGTTGTATATTTTTTACATGAGATTTCCAGTTCAATTTATCATCAATCATTATACCTAGAAATTTGGTTTCATTTACTCTTTCAATTTCTACTCCATCTATTTGTATTTGTGTTTGACTTTCCCTTCTACTGTTACCAAATAGCATTATCTTAGTTTTACTGAGATTCAACGATAATCTGTTTTTGTCAAACCATCTTTTTAATTTGTTCATTTCTTCTGTTATTATTTGTATTAGCTTCTGTGTGTTCTCTCCTTAGCAAAACACTGTTGTATCATCTGCAAATAATACTAACTTTAAATCTTTTGTAACTTTACAAATGTCATTTATATAGAGATTGAATAATTTAGGTCCTAGTATTGATCCCTGAGGTACACCACAGGGTATATTTAGCGTTGTAGACGTGTGTTCACCTAGCTTCACGTATTGTTTCCTGTTTGTTAGATAACTACTTATCCAGTTTAAGACTAACCCTCTGATGCCATATTGTTCTAGTTTTTTGATTAAAATATTGTGATTAATAGTGTCAAATGCTTTAGTTAGATCCATAAACACTGCTGCCGCACATTTTTTACTATCTATTGCATTGGTCATTTCTTCTGTAATTTCAATTAAAGCCATTGAAGTTGAAACATTAGCTCTGTATCCATATTGGTTCTCTTCGAGTATTCTATTTTTATTTATGAAACTCTCTAATCTGTTATTGAACAGTTTTTCAATTATTTTAGAAAATTGTGGAAGTAAAGAAACAGGTCTATAATTTGTAAATTGATGTTTGTCTCCAGTCTTATAAATTGGTGCAACTTTAGCAATTTTCATTTTGTTTGGACATTTACCTGTTTGAAATGATAGGTTACTATTGACTTGACTTTTATAACACAATTAATGAATCATACTTTTGTAGTTATTTCCCCATATTTCTACACAATAACTCAAATATGGTAAGAATAGTGAGCAGCAGAGATAATGGAGAATTTTCTTTTGTCCAGATCAAATTTTACTTTATTCATTATTTAAATATTTCTTGCAACCTTATGTTGTATATTTTTTTAGATTCACAGTTGATTTTATCATCTATTATTACACCTAAACATTTCCCTGTCAATGTCTTCAGTTGTATTTAGTTTGACTTTCTCTTCTACTGTTACCAAATAGTTTATTTGACTTTTACTGAGATTCTGTGTGATCTATCCTGAAAAAATTTGGTCTTTTCGTCTGCAAATAATATAGTATCTTTAAGTCTTTTGTGACTTCACAAATTTTGTTAATAGAGATTGAACAATTTTGGTTGCAGTATTGATCCCTGTGGTACACCGCAAGATATATTTAGAGCTGTAGTCATGTGTTCGCTTAGCTTCACAAATTGTTTCCTGTTAGTCAAGTAGCTTTCTCCCCAGGTGAGATAACCAAGATAATTAATTTATAGAAACACAAAACAAAGACTCAAAATAATACAAAAGTAAAACCCACAACACGCTCGCTAACCTGCGACTAATTTTGTCTGCGTAAGGAAAATGGGTCATTTAAGCCAAACAAACTCTGCTCTTAATGTATATGACAACCGACACCTTTCACAATAAATAATCAGAATGACTCAAAATAATTCACAAAGGCAGAAAAATATCAGTGAAAGATCAGAATAGAAATTATACGGCAAGTAAACGGACGATCAATGTGAATACAGACCAGCCTGGGCCAGAATGACCAGGACGGGCAATCAAGTTCATGTAAGTGTGAGTACGCCCTACGCAAGGAAAGAAAGAAAATGCGTGAAGAGAATAATGAACTTCATGACCACACATGAGAGCATCCAGCTTCGTGGGCTTTTTTACATTTGGACTATAGCTGGAGTTTGTGACACGTTCCCTTGTTAGCCAAACTTAATAGCAGAGGTGTGGACTCGAGTCACATGACTTGGACTCGAGTCAGACTCGAGTCATGAATTTGATGACTTTAGACTCGACTTGACAAAATGTAAAGAGACTTGCAACTCGACTTAGACTTTAACATCAATGACTTGTGACTTCACTTGGACTTGAGCCTTTTGACTTGACATGACTTGCTACTTTCCCCAAAACCTAAAGCTTAAAAAGTTATTTGGGAGCGCTCCGTAGCTTTCATTTTGTACGTGTCTGTCTATCAGCGTGTGTGCTGCGTGTCAGCGTGTGTGCTCGCAGTACAACAGCCAATCAAATTAGATCTACATTGTTTTCATCACACAGCATTCAGCCAATCAAATTGCAGGACAACCAATGAACAAGAGTTGTCAAACAACGCGCCGGTGAGAGAGATTTATACCAAAGTTGGTTTCGTTCGGGTATAAAAACTACGACTTGGTCAACAAAAAAGGAATTGCCGTATGCAAATCACGCAGTTCGAATATTGCAGACGGACACGCAACAACTTCCAACTTCGTTCGACATTTGAAGTTGCACAAAGAAGGGTAAGTTTTGAATGTAAGATAACGTTTATTGGCTAAGTAACGTAACTTTTATTTGCTGTGTAGTTAAATCAGTGAGGCTGTAAACTCACTGCTAACGTCATAACCATAGACATCTTATAAGGGTACACAGCATCGAGCGCTACTGCTTACTGGCGCAGACGAGACGCGGGGCCGCCATCTTGGAGTGGTGATCCGCTCCACTCAGTGCAATTCATTTGGCAGGAGCAATGAACTGTCAGCGCATTTAATTCATTTTACCTCACTGAATACCACTCATTTTCACACGCTTTTTTGTCATACGTGTAGCTATGATAACGGACACATGTTTTATTATTCATAGTTTGCTTAACAGTAATATAATATTCTTATATGCTATAAGTGACCAGACGTCCGAGATCAAAACCGGGAATATAAGCCCAGAGAAGGGGGGAAAAAAAGGTCAGCTATTTTTTAAGTTGAAGAAACAATATAATTACGTTATATATACATGCGTATATCCTACATAAACAATGTATGAATACATTAGATATCTATATATCTTATAGACTGTATCTCTGTTGCTGCAGCAGCAGAGAGTTTATTCTGTCTTGACACTTTGTATTGATACTTTGTATTACATTCTTCCCTTAAATTATCATGTTTACAGTGATTGTTATATATGTATTTTTTATGTATGTCACTTTGGATAAAAGCGTCTGCCAAATACTTAAACATATATAAACACCTGAAAGTCTTTATATCAGCTAAAACCACCAATCTGTTTCACTGGATTCAGAATAAAACCAAATGCTGTCTTACCCAACAATGTTAGTATTTGAATATTGTTACTTGAAGACTTATTCCTGGTTACAATTATACTGTTAAGAAAGTATTGTCTTATATTTTGCCTAAAATGAGAATGCATCATAATCAGTGGCGGCTGGTGAATTTTGTTTTAGGTGGGGCTGAAAGTTTGTAAACCAAACCCCTGTAGGGTCGTCATCCTCCCCCAGAAGATTTATTTGTGATTTTCACATACAAATATTGAAGATCTTTGCTCCTTCTCAACTATGTGGTAATTTTATTTTCATAAAATACAACCAATAGTACATTAATGTTAAATCTTACTTGTGAAAAGTAATCCCCCGATTCCTATTTTCAACAGTCCGCTCATTTGAGCAGGAAAACGCTGAACACCAGCCCGGCATCTTTGTTTTCTACCTGTCAACTGTCAGTTTAGGCTGCTCGCCGGCTCCTCATCACCACTTCAAGATGCAATATGCTCGCGTCACAGCAACCAATATTGCGTCTACTTATAAGATGTCTATGGTTATAACATCATTTCAAACACAGCAATCTGTTGCGTCCACTGCAGTTTGCTACCTTATTCATACTTTTTATCAAGTGATTTTTTTAAGCAGGGTTGCATGAGGTACCTACATTTAACGTTACGTTAGTCAATGTATCACACACAGTAACATAACGTTAGACGGCGGTCAGCAGCACCGTGTATTTTAGCCACCTACAAAAAGACAAACATAGTCAAATAAAGGTCAGTTAAAATGTATACTATATTAAGAATATGTGTACATATTGCATAGGGCCCTGACATCTAAAAAGTAAAACTCTGTTCATTGTTATGTTCATGTATTTGTTATGTTTTTCATATGTACGCACACATAAACACACGTACAGTATGAGATGAGATCAATGAGATAAGGTAAGAACAGAATAGAAACTGCTGTGGAACTAGTTACAATGCAATATGCCATGGAAATACAATGTTAACACTTTTGTACAAATAAGTACAGTTGCACTTGTTTTTGCAAACGTGTTTATTCTGTAAAGGAATGAGTTAAATGTTTAAAATTGTTTAAACTATTAAAATGACTGGTTAATAGTGCTATTATGAATTGCAATGTCAGTACTATTTTTTTTCCTGCTATTTCAAATGCACTTGATTTAATAAATAAATACAGCGGTTTAAAAGCATACACAATCCGTGTAAAAATATTAGTCTGTGGTTAAAAGGACTTGAAAGGACTCGAAACTCAAAATGCAGGACTTGTGACTTGACTTGAGACTTTCCAGTCTTGACTTTGGACTTGACTCGGGACTTGCCTGTCTTGACTCGGGACTTGACTCGAGACTTGAGGGCAAAGACTTGAGACTTACTTGTGACTTGCAAAGCAATGACTTGGTCCCACCTCTGCTTAATAGCAAATGCTAACACTTGCTTGGTCCGATAGCTGCACGTACACCTTAGTTAAAAACTCTTCTTCTTGCTCAATGCTAAAAGAACGAGCAGTCCATTTCAGCGATTTGTGATATTTGGCCGTGGAAAGTGGCGATCGCTCGGCGTGCTGCTGGATGTCACATTGTGTGGGCTGCAGTGAGCAGATGGTTGCCATGGCAACCCTGGCCTACACATTCTACCAGGCATTCCCACTCAGTGAAACACCTTTTTCCCTGACAAGTCAAGGCTGCGCGTGCACAACACAAACACGCCGTTGTTAAAGTGGTGAGGGGGTAACTTATTCCCATTTTCTCGCACCTTTTTATAACGTTTGTGTGCAACAATCTGTTTCAGCCACATATAACATTACGGGTATTGTTTTCATTTTGTTTGCACCTCCTGACACCAGCTGTTATGTAAATCCTCCACCGGTAGCGCATGCATGGTGACGACAAGTTGCCAAAGTTTAACCTGGGAGATTTTTGCAAGAAAGTCTGTAAGTCCTCATCCATCCATCCATTTTCTACCGCTTGTCCCTTTTTTGGAGTCATCATATTAGTGAGCATCAACAAAACTTAGTAAGTTCATGAAAATTACAACCCGAGTGAGATAACACACATGTTAACACTGACGTGCACCTGCCATCAGCCAGAAGAGACCCCCCCCCCCCCCCCCCACACACACACACACACACCCCACTCACACACACACTTACGTGTGTTTCAATAAGCTGATCAAAGATGAAAGTGATTTAGCATAGTTAGCACAACATGAGGATGACACCACATTTTCGTCTGTGCAGACATAACGTGCAAAGGCGCAACACAGGTGCTGATGCATGGAGAACCCGCTGGTGCCCCCTTGGGAACTTCCGCTTGCAGTGCATGGTTCCACCTTCGTGCGCTCCTGGTGAGTTTGCGTCAGTGTGATAGTGAAACCACAGGAACATGTTGTCGTCGTTGCGTCACAAAAGTGACTCAAGACTGGGGGGAAAAAAGTTAATTTGTCATTATTTGACGCATGCGCACACGCATGATGACCGTGATGGAGGCTAACTTTAGCTTGATGATTCATGGAACAACATCACCCTAGCGAGCTATAAGTGTCCACATGGAAGGCGGTGTGTGTGGGGGGTGGGGGGGGGGGGGTCTCTACTGGCTGATGACAGGTGTCAGTGTTAATGTGTGTGTGTGTGTGTGTGTGTGTGTGTGTGTGTGTGTGTGTGTGTGTGTGTGTGTGTGTGTGCGTGTGCGTGTGTGTGCGTGCGTACGTGAGTGTGAGTCAGAAACAACACAAACAACACAGACTGTAGGAGAAGAGGACTGTTAGCATAACTGTGAATAATCATCGCTTAGTGTGTGTGAGGCATGTGTGTGTCCAAAGTGTAATGACCTAAGCAGATTGTATTGCGTGGCTCAGGGCAGCACGGTGGGACAGGTTCGGTTCTCGGGCTCGGGGTCTTTCTGTGTGGAGTTTGCATGTTCTCCTCATGACTGCGCGTGTTCCCTCCGGGTATTTCGGTTTCCTCCCACTTCCAAAGACATACACTTGGGGATAGGTTGATTGGCAACACTAAATCGGCCCTAGTGTGTGAATGTTGTCTGTCTATCTGTGTTGGCCCTGCGACGAAGTGGCGACTTATCCAGGGTGTACCCCGCCTACCGCCTGAATGCAGCTGAGATAGGCTCCAGCACCCCCCGTGATCCAGAAAGGGACAAGCAGTATAAAATGGATGGATGGATGGACGTCCGGCTCAGTAATTATGCGCGGTGGTCAAGCCAGCACCTGTTTTCAATGCATACTATAGGCATCAATTAGCTATTCTTGAAAAAAAATGCCCTATGCTTGCGTTGTTTTCGACTGTACGAACCGTTCAAATCACGAAAAGGATCAGCGCTTCTTCAGAGTTCCTCGAGAGATAATCAGGAAGGGCGAAAGAGTGCAAGATTTTAAAAAAGACGACGAGAAAAGTTGCACGCACCGCAGTCTAAGGGAGCAGAGTCGAACAATGCAAAAGCTTGCAGGTTTGTTTTATATACATTTAACGTTTACTATTTTCTCTTTTAAGTATTATTAAATCAACAAATGATTCCCGAGCGCAGCTCACGCTGCTGCTCACTGCTTCCCTCACCTCCCAGGGGGTGAACATTGGGATGGGTCCAATGCAGAGGACAAGTTTCACCACACTCAGTGTGTGTGACGATCGTTCGGACTTTAACTTTAACTTTATCTTGATATTATTTGTATGTCTTCAACACATCTTTGCTACGAGGGTTTTGCAAAGCACCAACTCGGCGAGTCTAAATAAAAGAAAGAAAATGTGAGAAAAACATGAAAGAGTTAAAGGCCTACTGAAACCCACTACTACCGACCACGCAGTCTGATAGTTTATATATCAATGATGAAATCTTAACATTGCAACACATGCCAATACAGCCGGGTTAGATTGGTGAAGTGCAATTTTAAATTTTCCGCGAAATATCCTGCTGAAAACGTCTCGGTATGATGACGTTTGCACGTGACGTCACGGATTGTAGCGGACATTTTGGGACAGCATTGTAGCCAGCTAATAAGTCGTCTGTTTTCATCGCAAAATTCCACAGTATTCTGGACATCTGTGTTGGTGAATCTTTTGCAATTTGTTTAATGAACAATGAAGACAGCAAAGAAGAAAGCTGTAGGTGGGAAGCGGTGTATTAGCGGCCGGTTGCAGCAACACAAACACGTAGCCGGTGTTTCATTGTTTACATTCCCGAAATATGACAGTCAAGCTTTACCATTGGCCTGCGGAGAACTGGGACAAAAGAGACTCTTACCAGGAGGACTTTGAGTTGGATACGCATGCTTGTGGAGAACTGGGACAACAGAGACTCTTACCAGGAGGACTTTGAGTTGGATACGCGCTACCGTGAGTACGCAGCTGCGGCTTCCAAACATTTGATCGCTTGCCCGTACGTGCGTGCCGCTATGTGCATGTCACCTACGTAACTTTGGGGAAATATATGTGCTGTATGAACTTTGCGGAGGTGAACGGTACTTTGGGCTGTGGGATTGAGTGTGTTGTGTGGGTGTTTGATTTGTATTGGTGGGTTATATGGACGGGAGGGGGGAGGTGTTTGTTATGCGGGATTAATTTGTGGCATATTAAATATATTTCATATGCCACAACCAGGCTTATATATAAGCCTGGTTGTGTTGTGGCTAATAGAGTATATATATGTCTTGTGTTTCTTTACTATTTTAGTCATTCCCAGCTGAATATCAGGTCCCACCCGCCTCTCACAGCATCTTCCCTATCTGAATCGCTTCCACTGCCCTCTAATCCTTCACTCTCACTTTCCTCATCCACAAATCTTTCATCCTCGCTCAAATTAATGGGGTAATCGTCGCTTTCTCGGTCCGAATCGCTCTCGCTGCTGGTGGCCATGATTGTAAACAATGTGCAGACGGGAGGCGCTCCACAACCTGTGACGTCACGCTACTTCCGGTACAGGCAACGCTTTTTTATCAGCGACCAAAAGTTGCAAACTTTAACGTCGATGTTCTCTACTAAATCCTTTCAGCAAAAATATGGCAATATCGCGAAATGATCAAGTATGACACATAGAATAGACCTGCTATCCCATTTAAATAAGAAAATCTAATTTCAGTAGGCCTTTAAGCTTCTACCAAAGGCAGCAATCATAAATTAAGCTTTCAGCACGTGCACAATGTTGACATCTAGTTGTATTTTAATAAAGACGGGGAAAATTTGCATACTTGTAAATGGCGGGTGCAATAAGAAATAAGGCAACAAACATGGCTGTTAAAACGCGAAATGCAACCTTACCCGAGCAAAAACGATGTATAATTTGTTTAATTTGTTTGTTTGTTCCTTTCATTAATTTTCTAGCACTTATCCTGTTTACGGTAAGATTAATTTGTACTAAATTTGTCAGCTGTCAATCACAGAGCTAATAGAGACAAACAACCACTCACATGCTTTTCCTATAGACCAGGGTTCCCCAAACTACGGCTCACTTTTTTTTTTTTGTTGTTATTATCACACTGGAGTGGTAAAGATAACAAGAGTGAAGAAGACAACAGGAGTGTAGAACATAACACGAGTGAAACAAGAGTGAAGACAACAGAGTAAAAAAGACAACAGAACAGGGTTAATGAAGACAGCAGGAGGGAGATTAGAGTGAAGAAGACAAAATAAGTGAAAAAGACAGGAGTAAAAAAGACAATAGGAGTGAAGAAGACATAGCAGTGAAGAAAAAAACAAGAGTGAAGAAGACAGGGGTGAAGGAGACAAGAGTGCATGATGAAGACAAGAGTGATGAGGACAAGAAAAGTGAAGAAGAGTGAGGAAGCGTGAACATCACGTCCACTCCCACGCAGGCAGGATGGCGCTTCAGTCTTGACGTTATGTAACGTCCCATGTGTGAGCAGCCGCCCACTTTGCCCTGGCGGGGGCGGGTAGAAGGTGAGGGGGGCTGCTGGGGGTCAAACTAACGGTTTCTGCATGGGGGCGGTCGGCATGCAGGGTTCACCTGTGGTCACCTGCTCCATTGTCTGTTGTGTTCACGCGCACATGCACGCAGCGAAAGGATGTGACGTTATTTCTGTCGCCCACAACACTTTAAAGTGCGATGGAAAGTCAACAAACACACCCTGTGACGTCACCATGAGAGTTGCACGCCAGGCAAACAAGCATTGTTTAAACCGGAAGACGCGTCAAACAACAAACTAAAGGTTCATGGGACTTACCTTGGGCTAATTAGACGTCCTGTGCACCACGGAACAGGCAATGGACTGCGCGCACCATGCCGCGGGAGCGCGAGCTCGTCAGCGGAGTGCGCGCATCAGTGGCGACAAGGCGGAGGTGTGTTTGTGTGCGCGTATGAGAGATTCTGACTGAGCGTCGTTTTCACACACACACACACACACACACACACACACACACACACACACACACACACACACACACACACACACACACACACACACACACACACACACACTCTCTCTCTCACACACGCGCACACACACACACACACACACACACACACACACACACAAACACACGCACACACAAACGGAGATTTTTTTTTTCATTGGGTCAAAGTAGACTTTTTGTCACGAATAACATTTGGCAAGCCGCACATGAAATCACACTTAGGTCTCGGCGTGTCCATGGGAACACTCTTTGGCGCGCAATTTTACCGGAAGTGGAATTTGACGCACGTAGCGTGCTATTTCTGGACTGCTGCGTCCATCGCTGTCCTGGTCCACGCAGGTGAAGGGGGGGATGTGATTCCTTCTAAGGCCACTGGAGGCCGCCGCAGACTGTTAGAATTAAGTTTGTTTTGTTTGTCTTGTCTCGCTGAATTGTTCAGTCACACACAGAACGTGATACATTTTTTAAATCAATTATTTTTTTTAACATTTTTTTTTTAATATTATTTTTTTATTGTCAAAAAATGTTTGCAAAACAAATGAATAAAGCTGAGGTGTATATGGTCAACAAGTGCGTAACTTTTCATAGGAATAGGAAGGCTTAGCTAACACTATTTTACAGAGATGGTTATAACGCGCTACATTTACTCCGTTACTTTTTTGGATTATACTTGTCAGAGCCGTTTTATGAAGCATTCCTTTTACTTTTATTTGAGTATATTTGTACAGACGAAACACTACTTTTACTCCATTATAGTGTGCTTCATTCTGATCTCTAGATTTATTGTAATCTATTGATTACTGGCTGTTAATCTTTTGGCACTATACACAATTCGATTAGATTCTACTCTTGGGGGTAACAATTCGATTCAGAATCGATTCTACGATGGGTGCCATTTCTATGTTAACTACATTCCTCCATAAAATAGATAAACTGCTCTGATACATTTCTATATTACTTAAATGCAAAAAACATCTACCCAACCATTTAATAAAGTCAAACACACATAAGGCAATAATCAGTGAAGTATCTCACACTTTTTTTTCTAAAGTAATTGGTGTAAATCGGTGAACAAATTTTTTGAACGAATCAATTTAAGGAACTGATTCTAGCGATTCAGTACAGTCAAAAGAACTGCCGATCCCATCACTAAATCAAGGGCATGCCCTAATGGCACTGCATTAATTGTCCTCTATAGCATTTACAAACAGCGTGCCAGCCCGGCCACATGTTATATGTGGCTTTTACTTCCACACGTAGTCGACAGCAAGGCATACTTGGTCAACAGCCACACAGCTTACACTGACGGTGGACGTATAAAACACCTTTAACACTGTTACGTTACAAATATGCGCCACACTGTGAACCCACACCAAAAAAGAATGACAAAAACATTTCTGGAGAACATCCGCACCGTAACACAACACAACAAATACCCAGAATCCAATGCAGCCCTAACTCTTCCGGTCTACATTATACACCCCCGCTACCACCAAACCCCCCCACACATCAACCTTCCCCCCCCCCCCCACCTCTCCGTGCGTCGGTTGAGCGGAAGAGTTAGGGCTGCATGGGATTCTGGGTATTTGTTGTGTTGTGTTTATGTTGTGTTACAGTGCAGATGTTCTCCAGAAATGTGTTTGTCATTCTTTTTTGGTGTGGGTTCAAAGTGTGGCGCATATTTGTAACGTAACAGTGTTAAAGTTGTTTTTGTACGACTACCGTCAGTGTAAGCTGTGTGGCTGTTGAACAAGTATGCCTTGCTGTCACTTAAGTGAGTAAGCAAAAGCTGCATTCTACATGTGGCCAAGCAGGTACGCTGTTTGGGCAGGCTGTAGAGGGTGCTAAAAGCAGTGCCAGCACGCCCTGAAATTTGGGAGTCTCCCGGGAAATTGAGAGGGTCGGCAGGGAAATTGAGAGGGTTGGCAAGAAAGACGCTATCAAGCGCCATTCAATTAAAAGTCGCGGGCCGCACTAACATTACATTTCCTTATTAAGATGCGTGCCGGTGCGTGTGTCAGAGACCCCTAGGTTAACATAGCGCAAAGCAATTTAAGCTTTGTATGCGGTGTTTTTCATTTTAAATTTTCAAACATTTTTTGTGGCTCCCATTGTTTTCTTTAATTTGTGAAACTCTCCAAAATGGCTCTTTGAGTGGTAAAGGTTGCCGACCCTGTTCTAAAGTAACAATACTATTACTGTTACTTGACTATAGTTTTTGGCTGGTCATACTCACCTGACTGTAATTTTAACAAGAGGCAGTAATAATGATAATAATATTGTTAGCATTATGATAAGTACGCTTTAAACTGGTTTTGAAACAAAGTGGCTGCATTTGGACTTATTCAGTGCAGCTGATACTAGCCTGGGTGCCGATCTGAGTCAGGCTTCACATCATGCTTAGCCATGGTGACATCAATTTTCATTGACAAAATGGCATTCCTAAAGACCCACTGAGATGTTTATTTTATTTGCATTTGATGTCAGCGCTGATTGTGTTTGAGGCCCCACCCCTCTCAGCGATGTGGGACACATACACACAAACTCAGAAGTGAAGTGGTCATATTTTTGTCAAGTATGTGCATTGAATGGCCTCCAGGGAATAAAGTTAGTACCTCTGCACAAATACAAAATATTACAAACTCTTCACACTGGTTGTCATGGTAACACAATGGAAGCACACTTAAACGTCTGTTCTGTGTCCCATCGCTTCCTCCTGAAGTCCAATTTTACTAGTGAGTGAGATATGGGTATCGTTTACATTTTAACTGATACTAGTACAGAATCTGTACTTTTAAAACGGTGTCGGTGCTTAAACGGTGCTCAAATTAGAATCAAAACATGAAAAGCATTCCTTTTAAAAAACAATACATTTTATGTTCTTACGGAATTTTGTGCCATTCAGGTTGAACAGAATAGTACACTAAGTATTACATTGAATTATCATAACTATTGCAACAAAACCAGCAACAATATAGAACAGAAAGTACAAAAGAAACAACTTGCTGGTGTTGTATTGTTGATGCTCACATTTTCGAAGTTTGAGAATGCACCTTGCTCGCCGTGACCATCATTTGTGCATAATGATGAAGTGCTGTGTTGTGCTCTTAGGGCCGCTGTTGTTAGGTTATGGTCGGCATTAAAATTTAAAAGTAAATATGTTAAATATGTGTGCCAACTTACAAGATGTTACTTGCACAATATCATTGTCAGGTGTCTGAGTCTGCATTCATATAGCACCGATACCTACTTTTTTTTTTTTTGTCTAGTTTCTACTGTCCACAATTATGGACCAAAGTTTCGGTACCCGTCCCTATAAAGGACACCAATATGTGAAGCTGTTTTTGTTTGAGTTGTTCAGCTGACTTGACAGCTTTTTAAGGGGAACTGCGCTTTTTGGGAATTTTCCCCATCACTCACAATTCCTATGTGAGACAAGAACATATGCGTTTCTCTTTTTTTGTGCATTCTAAGTCAGAAAAAAAAACGCTACTACGAGACAGCTAACAATGTAGAAAATATGAGTCGTCTATTCCGCCTAAAAAGCCCTCTACAAAAACACCCCAATAACACATGAATAATACCTGAATATTAACCAAGTATTATCGACAATGTTATTGCTAACCCCGAGGAACTACTTTTAGTAACTCGGCGGATTGACAATGAAGGTAACGTAGCTACTGCAGCTTTTGACCTACTGAGCTGCTACATCGAGTCTGAGTTAGTAATAGTTTGTGCTAGATTATATATTATGTCTCGCACTTATATAGTAGAAGGTTGTGTCCAAAAGCTGAGAAGTTGGTCAACTTTTACAATCAACGTAGACCCGTAGACATCTCTAGGAAGACACGGCAATATTCTCATTTGCTCCCATCCTTTTTACCTGAGAAGTGAGGATTATGATGAATTCATAATCTAAACGGGGATCACGTCTTGTGATAAATATCCCAACAGTCGACATCCCACTGAGAGCAGACATTGTACAGTAG
The DNA here is from genome assembly GCF_033978785.1 of Entelurus aequoreus. Lineage (NCBI taxonomy): Eukaryota > Metazoa > Chordata > Actinopteri > Syngnathiformes > Syngnathidae > Entelurus > Entelurus aequoreus. The sequence continues at coordinate 29,247,762 of NC_084742.1, read as the reverse complement.
GTGATTGTTTTGTGTTTTATGTTCATAGTTTGTATTTCTTGTTTAGCACTCAGCAATACTGCAAAAATGATGCTTAGTGTTTCACTAAATCATGATCTGCTTAGCACCCAGCTTCTATAACTCTTAGCTCACCCTCTGTATATTCAGGCTCAAAAGTATAAGGTTCTGGATCATCATTTTTCCCAAAGTAGTCGTCATTAGCTTTCACACAGTCTGCCATGACTAGTGGTTGTTGTTTTTGTTAAAGTTAGTAGCAAACTCTGTAAAATCACAGCGGCCAAAAAAAGCTAAAAATGGCCAAAATACGGAATAAAAAGGAATGCTGTCATTAATGTGTTTGTTATGACATTACACATATACTTACAACATGCAAACAGTATAAAATGTTGGAGATTTTTATGTGTTTTATAAGGCTTTAGAGGCTGAGTAGATAAAATCCCCATTACCTGCATTGGCAACTGGCTCTTGTTAGCAACTTTTTCCAATTTAGAATGCACAAAAAAGAAATACATATGGGTTCTTGTCTAACATAAGGATTGCTAAAATTCTCAAAAAAAGTGCAGTTCCTCTTCAACCTTCTGGATGTGGATGTGACCAGTGTTCAGAAAAAATACTTTTTAAAAGTAATTAATTATAGTTTCTTGTTACTTTACCAAAAAAGTAATTGAATTACTAACATTTGTTTTAAATTAATGTTATTAATTATTACAGAAAGTAATAAATGTGTTGCTTAAAAAATACAAAAATTTGAGATATCTGGCATATGCAGTTGAGAGACATTTCATGAGAGCGGAGTGTGTGAGCTTGTGTACCTGTTGCCAAGTGATGTGTGACGTCAGCGACAACTCGCTCTGAGCAGCATTTTAGCTCAGCTGTGTTCGTTAACGTAGCGGTGGTAGTTTACATGCAGGGCCGGCAGCTATGTTAAATAATTTCACTGGATTGCGTTAGTGCTAGTTAATAAAGAGACTGAATGTGCTTCAATGGCTGTCTTTTCTCCTTGTCCACAAATGGATGGCAAGTTTGTCACTTCAATCATTGTTCATTATTCCCTCGTGGCAGTTGTAGGAGTGTATGTATGTGTGTGTGGGGGTGTTTACTTAGCCTACATGTTGTTTACTGTGTGTGCATGCCTCCTCCTATTTAATACCAAGTTAATTTTAGTGTGGTGCAGGTTGTTGCTTTTATTAGTAAAAAGTTACTTCCTGCATTTAACTTGCTGTGCTTCTGAGGCTATCTTGTTGACATGCAGCCACATCAAAAGTAGTGTACCACCTTACATCCAACGCATCTGTAACGGCATTGTAATGTACATAAAAGTAATTACCGTAATTGGATTACTCGTCACTGGTAAAAGTAACAGTGTCAGTAACGTCATTATTTTGTAACGCCGTTTTTCCTAACACGTGACCCATGTGACATGTCAGCTGATGTTTCTATGAGTCACAATAAGTGGCAGCTGGGAACCAAACATAAGATGGGAGGAGGCACAGAAAGCATCAGGGAGACTCTTCCCAAGACCCCTGCCTTATTCAACACTATCCAAGGAGCACGACACTTTGTGCACCCATCTGCCCTGCTTGTGTCCGAGCACTGTTGTCCCATGGGTCTGGGTGGGCATAGTCACTGTTCATCCCGAAGGGTCCTCTACAAGGCTTGGTTCTCTAGAGGTCTTGACTGTGATCAGCCCATCTGTGACGTGACGAGACTGCAGCGAAAGTCACGGCTGGTGGCTTTGACGGTAGCGAATTGATTGGGAACGAAGCAAGACCTTAGTGTACTGGACCTCAGGCATAATGAGCTTCAGGCAGGGTTCGTAGGCAGAGCTGGAGAATCCACGGCTCCGGTTGGTGGGAAGGTCGTAGCCCACTATCTCCACTTTGGCACTGGGCTGCCAGGGCCGCAGCTCCTTGTACTCTATTTGCGCTGCTGGGCGAAAGAGAGGCCTGCGCCCACCGAAACAACTCTGCAGCAGCCTCTCCTGGGCTACCCGGAGGAGGCGGACCTCCCGGGCCACGCAGGCCGGGCCCAAAACTGACAACCGGTGCCACAACGAGGAGTTGAAATGGTCATAGAGGCGTGCGTCTAACCAATTCCATGCCCGGATTTTAGCCGAGAGGCCCGGAGTGAGCTGGTGTTTGGAGCTGGCCGTGCGCATGTTGAGCTTCACGTACGCAATGTCGTCGAAGTCCCAGGAGAGAAGGTGACGCAGCAGAACAAGTGACTCGTCAAAGTGCTCAGCAATCATCACCAAGGAGAAGACGCGCTCCACCTCATCTACCAAGAATTGTGCATACGGCGCGTCTGTAGAGGCGCGGTCCTTGTCACCACCCAAGTCAAATGTCAACGTGTTGCGGGCGTACATGGAGCGCTTGTCCTGAGGGCGGTAGTAGTGCCAAGGCTGCTCCAAAAAGGACTCTAGAGAGCCATTGGCGGCCTTAAAGCTCTCACAGTGCTGGTTGTAGTAGCTGAACAAGGACTCAAACATAGCGGCCGGTTCCCTCAGTATGGTGATGTAGATAGTGTCATTGGGCATGAGGCGGTGCAGCTCCGCCTTCCTGAAGCGCATGTGGCTGCTGATGATGTTGGGCGGCAGCGTGTGGGGATGCACAAAGTGAGCGCTGAAAAGACGCGGATAGCAGAACTGGTGACTGCATGCCCGGCCGGGCAGCGCCACCGTCAGGTTGTTGCGCTCTGCGAAGCGGAACAGAAGATTTTGCACGGTGGTGCTGGCCGTCTTGTGGGTTTTTAGGAACGCCACGTTGGTGTGCTTCATTTTCAGGCCCGCCGGACGATTAGAGGACAGGGCAGGACAGATGGCGTGGAGATCCTGCATAGTCCTGAAGTAAAGATGTAAAGTTGATGTTACTGATTGCTTGTTGTTATTTACTCAAGTGTTTGCTCACTCACCTGCTCCAATGGCCGCCACTGTGCAGCAACAGAGTCACCATGGCAACGACCATGAAGGCCAGGAAGATCTTCTTCTGCGACATTCTCCCTGTCCGTGTTCTACGATGGCATCAAATGAAGAAACATGAGGTAGTCAAGTGTGTGGCGCTGAACTCAGGTTAGGGATAGGCTTTAAGACATGAACAAAATAACAACCAGTAAGGCAATTTGTGTAGAAAGTGCGTGTAAATGCCGAAGCTGAGGTGAAATACTGAGTGGAATTAGTGGAAAAGTGGGAATTTTTGGCATGTGGAAAATTGGTAGTGAAAAGTTATTTTGTAATTTTGCCCATAAGAAGATCATCAAGCACGCTTTACCAGGGCAAATCTGCATTCTTCTCCTCTTGGCCGACATGCTTAAATTCCACAGCCAGGGTTGAGCCCCCAACCCTGCCACTGCCAGAACGGCACAGAAACACGCCCCCCTCAACCAGGTATGATTATATATATTTATTTATATTTTATATTTCTGGTTGCTATTTTTAGGAAAAAACGACAAACTGTACTGAACAGCGAGCTGCCATACGTAATCTTCCCAAAGTTGTGAAATTTAAAAAGGACTACTCTTTCAAGTAGGGGAAGCTACTTTTCAGCTACTTTCTAAACATGAATACGGTCTCCAATAACAGATAAAATATATAAAGATGATATATTGTACAAAAAAGACATAATTTAGAGGACTGTAAAGTTCTCCAAATCAACTCGGAACAACAAAATGTACATTGAAAAATGCTCTGGCAGTGGTTTATTTTTTTGATATTACTTAGTCACTCATTTTACTGTCTAGCAAAAAGAGATTCAGCCTCAGGCAGATCATGCAATCATCATGCGGAAGCTCAACATCCAGGCCAGCTGAGGACAAGCCCACTTTCCATACACTTCCAGAGACACTGAGCGTCCCATGGGCGGGATAAAACCGAGCATTTATCCAATGACTGTCTAGTATGGCTGCAGTGAAACAACCCACTCTGTGCTCCCCCAATGAAGTCAATGGACGCTCAGCTTTAACACTGTTTAATGCACTGGGACACTACCATGATTAATGAGAAGAAAGTTGTGGCAGCTGTCACGAAAGTAGCTGATTCAGAACAAAAAATGAAGGCATTCTAGCACATATTTAGTCAATGAAATGTAAACACAAAACAACATATTGCACCACTTTTTTTTTGTTGACATTTTAGAGGAAGCTGAGCTTCCCTTGCAGGACTGAGGGTCAGAAAAAGACCTGTAATTATTTTCCTTGTAAATGTTGTTACAATGTTGGATACTCGTGTTAAACAATGCCAAAGCATGACATTATGAGTTTTGTATGCCCCTGAACACTGTGTCTTACAGTCTTAACAGTGGACCATTTGTAATGTCACATATTGACGGACGTACATTTGTGGTCATTCTCGGTCATGCCGTGTCAGCAAGCCTCCTCCCTCTCTGCTGAGGCAACAGTTTCCTGGAGTATTTGTGTCATTCTTTCTCAACTCATGCACTCCCGCCGGCTCTGATATCCATAAAATAAACACTTCTTAGTCTATTTGTCCAGAACATTTTACACAGGGCAGTTTTGTCAAGATGGGCCACTAAGAAATTACCATGCAGTGGTGTAAAGCACGTCGCCACTGGACTCTAGAGTAGTGGAGACGCGTTCTCTAGAGTGATGAATCACGCTTTTCCATCTGGCAATCTGATGGACGAGTCTGGGTTTGGAGGTTGCCAGGAGAACGATACATTTCAGACTGCATTGTGTCAAGTGTGAAATTTAGTGGAGGAATTATGGTGCGGGGTTGTTTTTCAGGAGTTGGGCTTGGCCCCTTAGTTCCAGTGAAAGGAACTTTGAATGCTCCAGGATACCAAAACATTTTGAACAATTCAATGCTCCCAACCTTGTGGGAAAAGTTTGGAGCGGGACCCTTCCTCTTCCAACATGACTGTGCACCAGTGCACAAAGCAAGGTCCATAAAGACATGGATGACAGAGTCTGGTGTGGATGAACTTGACTGGCTTGCACAGAGTCCTGACCTAAACCCGATAGAACACCTTTGGGATGAATTAGAACGGAGACTGAGAACCAGGCCTTCTCGACCAACATCATTGTGTGACCTCACCAATGCGCTTTTGGAAGAATGGTCGAAAATTTCTATAAACACACTCCGCAACCTTGTGGACAGCCTTCCCAGAAGAGTTGAAGCTGTAATAGCTGCAAAAGGTGGACCGACATCATATAGAACCCTATGGGTTATGGGATGGCACTTCAAGTTCATATGTGAGTCAAGGCAGGTGGCCAAATACTTTTGGCAATATAGTGTATCTTATAGAACCATTAAGTTCTTACTATGGTATTACAGCATGGTTTCTTCCAGCATGTGCTCTGTATAAATGTAAATGTACAATTTTTTCAAAACTACCTTATTTATGTCACATTGGTACCAAACATGTCATATTAAAATGTGGAATACCAAAAAAGATGTTCCAATTGGGATTCACACACTTGAATGTGCACTGTAAAAACTGTTGCCTGGATCTAACTCAATAAAAATAAGGCAACATTTTCCAAGCAATTTTTGTTAGTTTAGTCAACTAATTGGTATTTTGAGTAAGTAGAACTTTATAATATGCATTTCGATTTATGCAAAAAGATTAAGTTGCGTTTACACGAAAAGCCAACAAATTGAGTAAAATCAATGTAAAAAAACATCAGCATATTAAACACACAAGACTTCATTAAAGTAAGTAACATTTAAATGAAAAAATAATTTGTGTACTCAATTTTATTAATTTTGACCAACTTACCCTTTCTTTGTTTTGAAAATGGAAACTGCTTAAAATAATTACTTAGAATAATAATAAAAAAATCAAGACATATCAAATTCCAACCTTTATTAAATCATTATCATATAAAAACAGTGGCAATGAGCTGGACAGTATGAACAGTCAACATCCATATTTAGTGCATAGAATGCATGACCTCAACTTTTTAAAGTGCTGTATAGAACACCTTCACAGTAGTTTTCTTTTTTTAACCGTATACATATTATTAAAACATTTTCACAAGCCATATCCAAACCGTGTTAATAAGCTGTAGAGTATTAACAGTCAAGAACATCAGTATACGGTATAACTCGGTTGGTAGAGCGGCCGTGCCAGCAACTTGAGGGTTGCAGGTTCGATCCCCGCTTCCGCCATCCTAGTCACTGCCGTTGTGTCCTTGGGCAAGACACATTACCCACCTTCTCCCAGTGCCACCCACACTGGTTTAAAATGTAACTTAGATATTGGGTTTCACAATGTAAAGCGCTTTGAGTCACTTGAGAAAAAGCGATTTATAAATGTAATTCGCTTCACTTATTTAGTGCATAAAAGAATGCATGACCTCAGCATCTCAAGTTTTACTTAGAACCTTCACAGTACAGTTTCTTGCTAAAACAATTTAACATTAAGATTATCTGTACTTCTGTAACAATTCACAAGCAGAACACCTTCACCATAGTGTCTTTCAGTGTGTATATTTTGAAACATTTTAACTTAAACAACTCACAGATCCCTCTTTCTGACCAGCTAGAGCTTCACAGTGGGGCAATTTAGTGTGTATAAAACATTAAAAAAAACTTAATTTACACACCAGAAACGATGACCTGGAGATTTGTATAAAACCTGAACAGGACAACATTCTGAAGAATTCCACTCAATGAACAATGTATAATGATTTTGAGCAGACACAAGAAAATAGCTGTTCAAAAGTGCAAGCTGACAGTCATGGCTCACTGCCTAAGCTAGAAGCTTGTTTTTGAGAGTCATGAATTTGGGGGTTGGTTTTGGGCGCAGTGTGTCGAGTCCCACAAAAAGTCTTTGAAACACCTCAAATGTTTTGGAAAGTTTGGATGGATACTCAAGATTAAGTGCATACGTCAACCCCAGAAGTAGGCAGCATGCTTTGGCTAGGTTTCCAAGATGAGTAAGGACTGGTACTCCCTCAATGATGATTCCTACTGCATTTGGCTCACGACAGATGTAGATGCTCATATTCCTCATTTCCAGGTCCTCATGAACAGTGGTCTCTACAGTTCCCTTTGAGATACAAAAACAGTAATATAAAAAAACAAACATCTAATTTTATATTTAATATAAGTTGTGTGATTTAATTCAGATAATGATTACTTTTGTGAAGACCATTTTGAAAACTTTTGAATTCTAATTTGAGATCTTGTACATTAAACTTGGTACAATAGATGCATTTCCAGCCACATGCTTTTTATTTGCATTTTTAATTTGCATATAAAAAACCTGAATAGAACCACCAGAAATTAAAACAAACAAACAAACAGTAATATGTTATATATATATATATATATATATATATATATATATATATATATATATATATATATATATATATATATATATATATAGAGTAAATGTTTTAATGCTTGTTTAAGGGGAGCATTTTTTGTTTGCATTGTTTTTTTTAGGGCAAACAGAAACACAAGACAGAAAGGCATCACTCTGTGGTGCTATGCTAATTGGCTATCCTGGGGCTCCTGCCAACTGGCTGCATGCTCGACCTCCACCTGACAACTGCTGGTTCAGTCAGTTCACATAAGTAAACCAAATTTAAGCTTGTACATCAGACTGATCCAAACCTGCTTTTAAACAATACTTACACAGTAGTCAGAGATTAGCTCCTGTCCACTCTCTCCCGTGTACTCTATGAGGCATCTCAGAGTCACATCTCTCTTCATCACTGCAGAGGCACTTGGGTCCTAGAGTTAATAGAAGAATAATAAATAAATGAATTTTGTTGGCAATTTTACTCCAAATCTGTGATATCGTTATTAGAGCATGATTACAGATTCAGTTGTAAACTTTTAAACCACTTTTAACCCACCTGTATCAGTTCCATCAACAAGTTCTTGATGTGCTGACCAGTCACTCCACCTTTTGCACTGAAGAGCTCCAGGAGTTTTGTAGTGTACCTGTCCAGCTGGGACATAAATGTTGATTCCAGTGGAACAGCAGTGCACCTTCGGAACTCTTCATTAATCTGTAAGACAGCAAATGTTGACCGTTACTGATATTAAGGGTTTTAGTATACATTTTCAGGCAAAAAGTGAGTCTAGTATGTCATGTCCAAGTCACAATGGAAACTTGGTCAGGAAAAATAGAATGATAAATCATTTACCTGGAATGGTTCGAAGAGGGCAGGCCATCTTTCCTTAAATTCTGCCACCCCAGCAGGAGACTTGGCAACCACTTCCTGTCTTCTCCAACTGTATACGTTATGGCCATCATATCATTGATGCTCCTGGCACAGTCCTTTTACACAGAGGGCAGGTGAATGAAGGACTTACTTGAGGTGAGTTGAGGAATTTGACTTCTGGGTGGTATCTTGACAGATGAGAGCGAAGGGAACTCCAGCATTTAAAAGAGCATGGGCAACCTATATGAATGCAAGGGAAGGCATGGCTGTGTCTTGGTTGGCACAATTTACAGGGCCATCCCATCTGTCATTGTAGAGAGAGAGAGAAAAAAAGACAAGTTATGGTTCATGTCTAACGTCTTGGATATATAAGCCTGATGAGAGCCCTTTATATATGTTTTTTTTACACCCTAATATACTCAATTGCAGTGTTTCCTCTGGATTTTTTTGTAGCCACTGTGGTCTAAATTGGTAACTTAGCAACAGTAGGGTGGTCCGGGGGCATGCCCCCACGGAAGAACATTTTGAAAAATTACCCTTTAAATCAGGGGTCCCCAAACTTTTTGACTCGGGGGCCGTATTGGGTTAAAAAAATTTGGCAGGGGGCCAGGCTGTGTATATATATATATATATATATATATATATATATATATATATATATATATATATATATATATATATATATATATATATATATATATATATTTATGTATGTATAATTATGTATGTATATATACATTGTCTTTATAATTCGTTTTGTCATTTAACATCAATTAACATTGATGTTCATATATATATATATATATATATATATATATATATATATATATATATATTTATGTATGTATAATTATGTATGTATATATACATTGTCTTTATAATTCGTTTTGTCATTTAACATCAATTAACATTGATGTTCATCAACATTTAACATTGTCACGTTATCGATGGGAAAATTCATTTTTAGACAATATGATTTGCCTGAGCGGCTAGGAGACACCAAGAGTAACAAGTGGTAGAAAATGGATTAGAAAGGAAAGATTAAAAAAAAAATTAAAATTAAAAAAATTTGTGGGCCCGATTTTGGATGCTGGGGGGCCGGATCCGGCCCGCGGGCCGTAGTTTGGGGACCCCTGCTTTAAATAGTGACTACTGGTGAGATTTGGGGGGGGGGGGGGGGATGTTGAGATTGAGACTTACACAATGAGTGTTATTCTTACAAGAGTAGCGTTTTGCCTAAGAGTGTGCATGGACAGCAGGTCTGAGGGGAGCTAGCTGCTAGCAACTTTTAATGCAAGCTAGTGAAGCAGCTTTAATGTGGCTGCTTATAAACTGAAGAATAAAATATTAAACTACCACGCAAATAAAACGCTAATTATAAACTGCACAGCTATAACAATGTTTGGTTGAAGTTAATGAGCTGTTGGCGGTAAGAGCAACTTCGAAATGGCGGTCGGCGGGAAAAGTAGCAAACTAAATATAACGTTGAGCCATGCTTTTGAAAATGTATACATTTCAATCCTGGCAAATACTGACTTTTAACAATATAAATTGTTACCTACATGAGTGATGAGTCCGGTAAAGTGTTTTCCTTGGGCTCCGTGAAGAGACGTGCCTGGGCTTGTTCTTCCACAGCTGCATGCAGGTTGGCGGGTCCTGACGTTTTAGGTCTGATATAAACCTTTGAACTGAGTTTTGCTAAATCATTTTATGTTGGAAGTCCAATAAAATTAATTTTATCACATAAAAAATTAAGTTACGAAAATATTCACACTTTTTACTTATAGATAACTCAAAAACTATAACAAATAAAAATAAATTGATTTATTGGAATAAATATACTTTTAAAAATAAAGTAAAATGGACAATACCACTGAAAGAGTTTTTACAGTGTGAGGCCAGGTACCACTTCATCACCATATATATTATTGTGCAATTAGTTATAGTCCTATTAGTCACCTGAAGAAATGTGGTGTCCTATCATCTGCCACAACGTTGAACACCCATATGGCACCATCACTATGCTGTGGATGCTGTGTAAAAACTGGATTGGGGACATTTTGCTTCAAAGTGCTGTGGAAAAAGAGCATAAACGGTGCTCTGTGTGACCTCTAATCCTGCAGCTGGTAATTATCATAAAAACAACCCTCACTAAAAGGACACCGGTGAAAGATTATTATGTATTGTTGTGCATGGTTGCCTTCATGCATTGATATAGTCTGTAGCATCCTGGCCGCGCGCGCACGCACACACACGCACACGCACACAGACACGCCATGTAACGACATGCAAATGTCCTCGCTCAATGTGAATAAAAAGCTAACGCATTTAGATCGAAGAGGACCGGCAGGGACCAACCTTTGTCATCTACGTCATATAGCTGCTCCAGATAGTCAGCTTTTTGTCTTTTTCCTCCAGTCCTCTGGATGCTGAGGAGACCCCCACTCAACCCTCGCACCCATCCTACCCCTCCCGCCTTGTTGCGTCGCTTTGAACAAAAGGCCACATAGAAATACTCAAATTACAAATCTAGATCCCCCTTTTTTTCTTCTTTTTTTTATGTTTGGAGAATTAAACATATATGATCATTTTATTTTCCAGGGGGAAGCAAGTTGCAAACAAACAGAAAACATACATATAACCGCCAAGGCATGTACATGTACTGCCCCCTTGTGGATACAATAACACATGACAAGCACTGTGCTGCTCAGAACAAACAATTTAAAACAACCAAATAAATTATTAATTTAAGAATGATTCCTTTGACATACTTACAGAGTAAATGTTCAGTAGTATATAACAACGTAAGCATTTAAATAAAGTGTGTTGTGTATATATTATTTGGTCATCCAGAATTACGTAGGCTTTGATGGCCTTGTCCTTGAAGTCTTTATGGTACATTTTAGTAAGGCATATTTTTGAGCATGAGCGCCCCCACTGACCTTGACCGCAAACATCTGTACAGCTTGTGCTAACATCAGGAATGTTATACTGTTCTTCTCCCTCCCCGCCATTCTCTTTCAGAGGTGGAGGAGCCTTGGCCATTTGAGGGGATGGACCAGGATGCATTGCTGCCTCGTGATGAGTGCTTCCACATTCATAACACCTCACAGAAGACTGGCAGTGTTTGGCGAGATGTGAAACTGAGGAACAACATTTAAACATATCCCTTTTTCCTTCAAAAAGGCCTTTCTATCATCCAGGGATTTGTTTCGGAATGTCCTGCATCTCTTAAGGGGGTGTGGTTTGTTGTGTAGAGGACAACATTCATTGGGTTCACTATTGGTTGTTAAAATGTCTGTTTTGTGCACTGAGATGGGTCTGTTGGGGTTAAAACTTTTTGCAATGTGTTTGTCAGGGTTAGCAGTTGTATTGTATTGGTGGGTGAAACTGGGGTCGTTTCGTTTCTTTGCCTCGGTGCACACAAAAACACAGAAGTAGTGGAAGGGAGGGAAGCAACCGTAATTATGTTCTTTGTACAAAAACCCAGAAGACGTCCATTTTTCCTGAAGGCTATAAGGAAGCTTGTCCACAATAGGCCTAATTCCTCGTGACGTATCCAGATAGGACAAGCCGGTGAAATGGCCGTCCTCCTTGAAACCTTGAATTTCCATGAGCAAATCTCCCAGTTCACGTAGCTTAGCGTTGTCTTTATTAGAAATTTTGGGGAAATTGTCCAGCCGATCAAATAGTGATTTTTCAATGATTTCAGGAGCAGCATAACAGTCACGCAGTCTCTCCCATGCTTTGTGTAGAGCCAGTTCTGGATGGTTTACATACATTGAGCGGATGCGTCTCACATGTTCTCCAGACTCCTTACCAAGCCACTTTGTCATGAGGTCTAGTTCTTGAGTTGTTGTGAGGTGGGCACCGCTGACCGCTGTAGTGAATGACGACTCCCATGCGCGATAATCTTATGGTTTATCGGCGAAGTAGTACAGTCCTGAGGTGATGAGATCTCGTGTTGCCAAATAGTGGGCTAACGGTTCAACTGAAGACGGCATGCTGGCTTGTGGTACCTGTCGGGGAACATAGGGCGGAGCATGTATGTTTGAGCCAGATGGTCTTTTTTCTTCAAAGTTTGTCGTAGCTTTAACTGGCTTATTTAAGTTTGGTGTGGAAAAGTGGGATTCTTTATCGCTCTTAAAGTTTGTTTTATTAGGACTGGGTTGCATATATGGAGTATTTTCATCCAGATGCCAGGTGTTGATGGTAGCGTGTGTTAACGGACACGGTTGCTTATTTATTGCTGGACACAAGGCAGCTGGTGATGCCAACAGCTGTTGAAGGTCGATCTGTGATTGAACGTATTCACTGGTGCGTTCAATTTTTGCCTTTTCAGATTCAGTTTTCCTGTCATCGCCTGTGGATTGTGCTGCCGTAGCCTCCTCCCATACTTGAGCTTCCGCCTCAGCTGCGTCTGCTTCTCGTTGTAATGTAAGCACTTCTAATTCTGTGCTTATTCTCGTTGTTTCTAATTGATTATGAGCGTCTCTGGAGGCATTTTCCAGTTTTAGCTTAGCTTCTTCCATTTTTAGCTTAGCTTCTTGGCTTGCGTATGACGCTCGCACTTTGGCGGCTTCTGCTTTAGCTCTAACAAGAGCTGCGCTTGCTGTGGATACTGACGTTTTGCTGCTTCCACCGTGACTTGTCGCCATGTTGATACCGTAGGGCAGCCGGAACGTGCCTTTTTCACTTTAGTGTTCTCGTGAGACGTGTAGAAACGCCACTCAACACCAAGCCAAACCGGAGTCAAAGAAGAGAACGTCGTTGTAAGCTTGACCATTTACTTTTGACAATTCTTCATAGACAAGATGGTGAAAAACTAAAAAGAACAAAGAGACACAAACACACTTATTGTCTCTGTACATATTTGTCAACAATGACATATGAAAATGTAACTATAATGTCCCAAAATGTCCAGCAGAGGGAGACTCCCGTCTGTCTGAATGACTTGAACACATTGTATCTAGTTCGACAATTATATTTAACATATCGGCACTATTACACTTTTTAACGTGTCTGACATGTTGTTAACTTAATAAAGACAACTTACGGCATTGCTTCTTCGCCGCTTTGTGTAGGATGGCAACAGAAAGAACCACAGAAGACCGCAACATGTATGACTTGCTTTCGAACGAAGTCGACCAACCGAAAGTAATTTAGCGGAAGTGACATCATCTAACTGCTGTTTACCGATTATAGCATATACAATAAATATAAACAACTTTAGCTCCAAATTAAAGCCTTGCAGTCAATAATACGGAAAATATTATCAAGTAATTATGTAAAGAATATTAACAATTGACTTTAGGACAACACACACAAACTGTACCCAAACTGAAGTAATCAAAAATAACATTGATCATACCAAATTTAATTAGAACAATATATGTTATTAATTGATCATCATCAATTAGTTATTGCTTATAGCCAGTATTTACATTTGTGTTAACATTTTTACTTGCAGTATTTATATATGTCCTTTATTTTTCCGTTAATATCATCATTTTACTTGTCTCTATTTCAGTGTCCATACTTATTCTAAATTACATAATCTATTTTTTTATTTATATACTAACCCTTTTTATCTAATTACTCTCGTTTTACTTTTTTATTTGCTTATTCTTATTCTGCCATCAGCTTTCCTTATTCGTTTTCCTTAATTATTACTTATATCTCTATATGCAACATGAATTAACTAATGTATTCATAAATTAATGTATTAATTGAATATCAATGAATGTGCATGTTTCTTATATAAAATTATTTACTGCAATATCTATTTATTCAATCACTTATTCTTAAAAGTTTACTAAACTACTACTTAACTTATTTTATTTTTTATTTCAAATATTTTAGTGTTATGATATATATTCTATTACATTACATTTTGTCATCTTTCTTTTATAATTTTCCTTCAACATTGCACAAGCTGTATACTGTCAGTTTATTTTCTTCTCTTTCAATACTGATATTAGACTTAGACAAACTTTAATGATCCACAAGGGAAATTGTTCCACACAGTAGCTCAGTTACAAAGGATGGAAAGTGTAAGGATGGAAAGGACAATGCAGGTATAAATAGACTAAATATAGCAATACAAAATATAACATATATACGTAATATTTACACAATATATGAACAGTATATTATATATACTGATATATTATATTATATTATGTCTATATACAAAATATAACAATTACCATGTACGCACATGACGACAATATTACAGTATATGTGACAGCTGCAGCATAAAATAGAGAGTAAATCCAGCAGAAACTAGACATTAAAACAAAGAGAAGTAGCTGACATAGAAGGTGTCAGGTAATAGACAGATATCATCTATTGCTGTATGGCGAGTGATTATACAGCTGGATGGAGTGCGGAATGAAGGAGTTCTTGAATCGAACACTGTGGGAACGAAGCTGAAGGAGCCTGTTGGAGTATGAACTCCTCTGTCCCTCAATTGTCTGGTGGAGTGGGTGGGCAGGATTGTCCATGATGGCCAGCAGTTTATCCAGTGTCCTCCTGTCCCTCACTGACACAAATGCCTCCAACTGCGTGCCAATAGTTTGGCCGGCTTTCCGGATCAGTTTATCAATCCGGTTTGAGTCCCTTTTGCTGGTGAAGCTCCCCCAACAAACCACTGCAAAGTACAGGGCACTGGCCACAACAGAATGATAAAATATCTCCAACAGCTTGCTGCACACATTAAAGGACCTAAGCTTCCTCAGGAAAAAGAGTCTGCTCATGCCCTTCTTGTATACAGCTTTTCTGTTGTCCTTCCAATCCAGTCTGCTGTTCAAGTGGACTCCCAGGTACTTGTACTGCCCCACTACTGCCACCTCCCGGCCCTGGATACATATAATACATTGTCCTTTTTCCAAAAATGCATGAGCCCTTTTCTCCTTTTACTTTATTTCAACAACAATATGAACAAAACAAACCATATTTCAAAACAGCATAAATATAAACATAAAGATAAACACATTTGTCTATATATTTTCAAAGTGCATAAACCATCCCTCTATTCTATTCTCGTTCATTAGACAATGGTGATACAGTAAAATAATAATCTTAAATGACAAAATGGAAGCAAACAAAATATTGTAAGTGTCGAATGTAAAATATATGGTGTTGAAGGAATTATCAGTAGAGGTAAAAAAGAGGAGGCTCTTCTTACTAGTTTTCAAAATTGTGCAAGTAACCACGTGATTTTTATTAATCGTTACGAATATTCCAAACAGATACACCCCCAGATACACAGATAACCACATTGTGGTTAAAATAAACATAAATGTCGAACTGTAACAGCAATCATGTTGTACTAAAAGTGTTGTAATTGTACATGAGAGGAGGTGCACCAGCGTGTGGTGGCCACCAGATGGCAGTAGAGAAGCACTCATCCTGACGTCACAAACATGGCGACGCGCTGAGCTGAGACACTTCCGCCTGTGGAAGTTTCTTTTCTACCTGATAACTGTAGAAGTCTCCCTGCTAAAAGCATGGATTCCGACAGACCGGCAAAGGTATGACAGTCACACCTCACACTAAAATGATCTAAAAGCTAGCTTGCTGCATAGTCAGCAGCTTTATGGTTGAAGTAGTTTGACGCTCATGTCGTTGTCAGCTGGAGTTTGCGGTGCAGATGAAGTGTGAGGGCTGTGCCGACCAAGTCAGAGCTGCTCTGGAGCAAAAAGACGGTAAGAAAATATCAAATTGCATCTTAGAATATCCATCTATCATATGCAGCACTTTGTATTCAAGTTGTTCGTCAATGAAGTTACTATGTTCAAAGTGAAACATCACCATGTTGATTTAAGGTGTGCAGTCCGTCAGCGTGGACGTGAGTGAAGGACGCGTCCTGGTGGAGTCTTCTCTGACCAGTGGGGAGGTGCAGGCCCTCATCGAAAGCACAGACCGCAGGGCCGTGCTTAAAGGCATCGGGGGTTTAGAGGAGCAAGGTACACTGTTGTGTACATAAACGTGCTTTTGTCAGTACTGAATGTTGTCTGTCTATCAGTGTTGGCCCTGTGATGAGGTGGCGACTTGTCCGGGGTGTACCCCGCCTTCCGCCCGATTGTAGCTGAGATAGGCTCCAGCACCCCCCGCGACCCCGAAAGGGATAAGCGGTAGAAAGTGGATGGATGGATGTACTTAAAAGGGAGCTTTGGGGATTCTAATAGACATTCAACACACTGCCATCCATCCATCTTCTTCCGCTTATCTGAGGTGGCAGCAGCCTAAACAGGGAAGCCCAGACTTCCCTCTCCCCAGCCACTTTGTCCAGCACCTCCCGGGGGATCCCGACGCGTTCCCAGGCCAGCCGGGAGACATAGTTTACACTTCATTGCGGTCTAGTTAATATGTATTGGATATCAAATCAAATCAAATCAAATCAAATCAAATCAACTTTATTTATAAAGCACATTTAAAATTTACCACAGGGGTAGCCAAAGTGCTGTACAATGGGCAGGTTAAAAATAATACGCGATATGCGTTGGTGTAAATTTTGCTCCCAACTTCCAGTTATAACCTACTTTGAGTATGTCTGCAAGATCGTTTGGGGAGGTGTTGCTTTTAGATTACAATCATCCATCGATCCATCCATCTTCTTCCGCTTATCCGAGGTCGGGTCGCGGGGGCAGCAGCCTAAGCAGGGAAGCCCAGACTTCCCTCTCCCCAGCCACCTCGTCCAGCTCCTCCCGGAGGATCCCAAGGTGTTCCCAGGCCAGCCGGGAGACATAGTCTTCCCAACGTGTCCTGGGTCTTCCCCGTGGCCTCCTACCGGTTGGATGTGCCCGAAACACCTCCCTAGGGAGGCGTTCGGGTCGCATCCTGACCAGATGCAGGTTAATTTGTGTCTTTATTACGAAAGTTTTTTTGACACTGAATTTATGTAACTAAATTTTTTGAGTATGAATTTTGTGAACTGAATTTTTTTTACAACAAAATATGCTGACAATTTTTTGTGGTGCAGCACGGTGGTACAGCGGTTAGTTCATATGCCTCACAATACGAATGTCCTGTGTTCTATCCCCGGGGTCTCTCTGTGTGGAGTTTGCATGTTCTCCCCGTGATTGCGTGGGTTCCCTCAGGGTACTCCGGCTTCCTCCCACCTCCAAAGACATGCACCTGGGGATAGGTTGATTGGCAACACTAAATTGGCCCTAGTGTGTGAATGTGAGTGTGAATGTTGTCTGTCTATATGTGTTGGCCCTGTGATGAGGTGGCGACTTGTCCAGGGTGTACCCCGCCTTCCGCCCGAATGCAGCTGAAATAGGCTGCAGCAACCCCCGTGACCACAAAAGGGACAAGCAGTAGAAAATGGATGGACGCTGACAATTTCATTGGAAAAAAATAGTTCGTGAAATGCGTGTGTTTTAAAATTCAGTGTATAAAAACTCAAGTGTTGAAAAGGTCAGTGTATAAAAAAATCATAGTATTACAATTCAGTGTTATTACACATTCTTTTATAAGTCAATCTAAGTTCAGCCAGCTCCCGCATTTCTCCAAATCAAACCAATATAGTCTCATTCGTCTGTGCTGTGCAAATTATTGATTGTGCTGTTTTCGAGATATTAAATATTTACATTTCTGGAAGAGGCAGCACGGTGGTACAGGGGTTAGTGCGTGTGCCTCACAATACGAAGGTCTTGAGTTCAATCCTGGGCTTGGGATCTTTCTGTGTGGAGTTTGCATGTTCTCCCCGTGACTGTGTGGGTTCCCTCCGGGTACTCCGGCTTCCTCCCACCTCCAAAGACATGCACCTGGAGGGAGGTTGATTGGCAACACTAAACTGGCCCTAGTGTGTGAATGTGAGTGTGAATGTTGTCTATCTGTGTTGGCCATGCGATGAAGTGGCGACTTGTCCAGGGATTTCCCCTGCCTTCTGCCCGAGTGCAGCTGGGATAGGCTCCAGCACCCCCGTGACCCCGAAAGGGACAAGCAGTAAAAAATTGATGGATGGATCAAGCAATCAATTCTGTCTCAGAACCAGCCAAAAGGAAGTCACATCACATGACATGGGTCCTTCAAAACCACATAAAAAAGGCAGTTCACTGGACATAATACATCATAATAAACATTTTAATGCGGCCCGGTGGCAGGGCTGTACGCTTAGCTCACTAGTAGGACCGGTGCGAGTAAATTAAAACAAGTAATTAGTAGCACAGAAATGTTTTGTTAGCACAGAAAACATTTTGTAGCTATACAACATGTCTTTAATATCATATTTTCATTATTAACACTCAAATAAGTGCACTCATAAATATAAACACAATGCCATCATAAGGCCTACTGTAAAGCTCAATTAAACACATAGAACATCCCTAAACTGTGCTAGCACTGTCGCTAACACGAGTGTAGGGTTCAGCGATATGGACCTAAACTCATATCTTGTCCCATAAACTAACCCATAAATGGAAATATTCGCTGACGTAACTAAATATCTCCACCATGCTTCGTTTTTCAATTTTGGGGACTGATGCGGATTCCAAATACACAAAAAAATTACCAACAAAAAGTAGGTTTTGCATAATAGTGTCCTAGCTTAAGAGGTGTTTTGAGATGAGAAAAAGGCTTGAAAATGATATTTTAAAAAAAAAAGTCAACTATAATATCAAATCTTCTTAAAAAAAACATTTAGCTATGCTCAATTCAAACAAAAACACCAAAGAACAAAATGTAAAATAAAGTGTCTTGGCGGGGCTTGTTTACACAGCAAAAAGCCTGGTATCCGAGTGTCAGATGGAGGCAGATTTCTACAACTGAGTCCTAGTCAGTAAAAAAACTAACATTTCATTCCATTTTTGAGATGGTTTATTACTATGTTTTAGGATCCGTCAGTATTACGTGAGTGTTTGTATCATCGTGTAATCAGCTATTATAATTTTTTTGCTGATTTGGGAGATTTTTTTCAGTAATGCACAGCAACCTCCACTGTTTAAAGGGTTCATAAAAAGTGATCCGAGCACATACAGCAGATTAAATGGCCTGTGGTGTGTAGTGCTGCATAACCTGCCTCTTTTTAAAACTCATGTCATGTGACTTTAAACTTGACAGACTGGTTCTGAGACAGGTTTGATTGCTTCGGTCTTAATTTCCCGTAAGTGGGTCTTGCATTTTGAAGCAGCAAATTTACAAGCGGTAGAAAATGGATGGATGGAAGTTTTTATACACTGAATTTTAAAATGCTGAATTTTAAAACAGGCATTTTGCAAACACATTTTTTTCAATGAAATTGAATTAATTTGATGCAAAAATGTATATTCCATAAATTCAGTTTAAAACTTTTTTTTTTTAATAGACACACATTAACCTCTATACAATTGAAATCCTCCATGTTCCCTTTACAACAATATCCAAATGTATCTTTTGAAAATGTAGACTGTTTAAATATGTATCTTGAAAACAAAAAGCACTGCAATTTTATTTGTTCCAGACACTGTTGAAAATAAACTTCATAAACATTATACAGGTACACCTGCACTGTTAGATTGACACAAAGCAGCAGAAAAGAAGCTGTATTTGTTTATCAGTTCTTGTTGCATGTCGGTGATATTGTGTGCATGCTGTAAATAGATAAAAATAATACAGAATTCTATGTTTTTTCTTTCCTCAAACCAAGTTGTAATAGCAATAGGGCTGGGTGATATAGATGATACACAATACAAATGATAGAGTTTTTAATACTATCGTTATGACACGATATTGCATGGACAGGAGTCACAGGACACATTCTAGCT
Source organism: Entelurus aequoreus (assembly GCF_033978785.1). Lineage (NCBI taxonomy): Eukaryota > Metazoa > Chordata > Actinopteri > Syngnathiformes > Syngnathidae > Entelurus > Entelurus aequoreus. Next base: position 29,227,873 of record NC_084742.1, on the reverse strand, counting down.
GTCCTGCTAACACCTCCAGGCAGCTACAACCCTAGACTAACACCCACATCCCACCTCCCCGGATTGTAAATAATCAAATATACTTGTTCTTATGCTTTCTGAGCTCACTATGTTCACTGCTCGCTGTCCATATCCTACGAAGTCAGACCTACACTGTTTCCAATGTCCATTTCTCAGATGATATAATTGTTGATGACTGAAGTGCTGATATCAACCAAACCTAACCCCCCCGCCCCAACCCCCTCCACATCCCACCCCGCGTATTGTAAATAAATCAATGTATATACTCTGATGATTAACTTGTGTGATGACTGTATTATGCTGATAGTATATATTTGTACCATGAATTGATTAACGTGGACCCCGACTTAAACAAGTTGAAAAACGTATTCGGTTGTTACCATTTAGTGGTCAATTGTACGGAATTTGTACTGTACTGTGCAATCTACTAATAAAAGTCTCAATCAATCAATCAATGACAGCGGTAAGCAAACGACCGCGTCCTTGCTAGTGGCTAACGCCCCTCAACATTGAGAAGCAGTTTTTGTAAGTCATTATAATTTGCCTTCATGGCGACAAATAAACTTATGTTTCTCACAAGTGTCATTGCTAGAGTACGAGGAATAGCTAAACGTGCTACACTGCAGGTCGTTGGAGGATAAAAGAAGCCAGGCTAACGCTGAGCTAGAGCTCTTGAAACCAAAGGTGGGCAGATAAATACAAATATCAACGGTGACGATACCAAGTATAGTATCAGTATGTGGTCAATACAATGGTAAATACTGTATATCTATATGTTTTTTATAATCGCAAAATTGTTTTTAGTTGTTTTTGTTCTTGTTTACATGTAGATGTTAAGCTTTTTCTCCCATACCTAAATGGTGCCTTCTTTTTCTTTGGAGTTCAGCAGCTAATCCAACATTTTAGCTTCTGGTCCATGTGCAAAATGTTGTGGACAAATAGGCGTGGAAGTATTTATTCTATACACCTCAGAGCAGGCTGGAGGTCATGAAACGAGGACTGACATCACAGGGGGAGGACAAGAATGCCCACATAAATACGTCCGTCAATCTGTGATGTCACAAATGGCCCACTAGGGGGAAAAAATGCATGCAAGCTTATGCCTAAATGCATGAACCTTATGATTTTGAGGCTTTGGCATTGGCATTTACATGAATATTCAACATTGTAACAACATTTATAAGTCAAAAAATACGAAATTCATTAAAGGCCCCTCTGATTATGTGACAGATCAGGGTGCAGCGGTCGCCATGCTGGCCGGCGAGGGGCGGGTCCAAGGAGTTGTCCGTTTCTTGCAGTTGTCTGCCGGACGATGCTTGATTGACGGGACTATTGATGGCTTGGAGCCCGGAGCCCACGGCCTCCACGTGCACGCGCTCGGAGACCTCACTGACGACTGCCTCAGGTAGTCCCACTGGTCACATGACAACCAGCCAATCAGCAGAGGTGCCTCATTAAATCATAGTAATAATTCATTATTTTAACGTGACCACTGTGTAAAACCATTGTGCTTTCATTCACTTGTAATGTGTAAGAGAATTCAAAACAGGTGTGGCTCAGGGGCTCATTTGCGGTCATTAATTAATTCTAAACACTTTCATCAAAACAAAAATACAAACACAAGCTAAAAGTAGGCTTCCCTGTTCTTACGTCATTTTCACCTATATTGATTTGGTTTTAGCATGCAATTAGTATAAACAAATGGTAAAAAAATATGTGTATGTGACCCTCGGTAGAAAGATTATGAACACCTCTGCTCCAGAAGCTACTTCTGTATTAGTCTATTTATACCCGCATTGTCCTTTCCATCCTTACACTTTCCATCATTGTAACTGAGATACTGTGTTGAACAGTTTCCCTTGTGGATCATTAAAGTGTGTCTAAGTCTAAGTTGGTGTATTTTGTCTCTGGTACACTGCAAACTTAAATGTGTGCTTGTGTCAGCAGCTGTGGCGAACACTTCAACCCATTTGGAAGACATCACGGTGGTCCACAAGATGCTGAGCGGGTATGACTTGTTTATAAGAGAGATGTGTGGGTAGGATGCAACTACTTGCTGGTGCAGTGTGCTTCTGGATGTGACTACTTGCTGGTGCAGTGTACTTCTGGATGTGGCTACTTGCTGGTGCAGTGTGCTCCTGGATGTGGCTACTTGCTGGTGCAGTGTGCTCCTGGATGTGGCTACTTGCTGGTGCAGTGTGCTTCTGGATGTGGCTATTTGCTGGTGCAGTGTGCTTCTGGCTGTGGCTATTTGCTGGTGCAGTGTGCTTCTGGATGTGGCTATTTGCTGGCGCAGTGTGCTTCTGGATGTGGCTAATTACTGGTGCAGTGTGCGTTTGGATGTGAGTACCGTATTTTTCGGAGTATAAGTCGCTCTGGAGTATAAAAAGTTGCACCTGCCGAAAATGCATAATAAAGAAGGAAAAATATAATGAATGAATTTTCCTTCCATACTCAAAATAAAAGGTTATAAAAAGAAAGTAAAATGTTTAACTCATGTATGTAGTGCATGTTACTTCCGGTCTGCAACAACAAGGCTTTACGTGCAATGCACACAACACCTCCCTCCCACTCCTGCCCCCACCCCCTAGTGCCCGGCAGTCAGGCGGAAGCAGCCGCGACCATTTTGAAAAGCAGCACCATCGCAAAGGTGCTGCTGCTTGGCATGAAATCTGCACTGGTGCAGTGTGCTTCTGGATGTGGTTATTTGCTGGTGCAGTGTGCGTTTGGATGTGAGTACAAGTCGCTCTGGAGTATAAAAAGTCGCATCTGCCGAAAATGCATAATAAAGAAGGAAAAAACATATAAGTCGCACTGGAGTATAAGTCGCATTTTTTGGGGAAATTTATTTGATAAAACCCAACACCAAGAATAGACATTTGAAAGGCAATTTAAAATAAATAAAGAATAGTGAACAACAGGCTGAATAAGTGTACGTTATATGACGCTTAAATAACCGACTGAGAACGTGCCTGTTATGTTAACGTAACATATTATGGTAAGAGTCATTCAAATAACTAACATACAGAACATGCTATACGTTTACCAAACAATCTGTCACTCCTAATCGCTAAATCCGATGAAATCTTATACGTCTAGTCTCTTACGTGAATGAGCTAAATAATATTATTTGATATTTTGCGGTAATGTGTTTATAATTTCACACATAAGTTGCTCTTGAGTATAAGTCGCAAACTATGAAAAAAACTGCGACTTATAGTCCGAAAAATACGGTACTTGCTGGTGCAGTGTGCTTCTGGATGGGACTACTTGCTGGTGCAGCAGTGTGCTTCTGGATGTGGCTATTTGCTGGTGCAGTGTGCGTCTGGGTGTGAGTACTTGCTCGTGCAGTGTGCGTCTGGGTGTGAGTACTTGCTGGTGCAGTGTGCGTCTGGGTGTGAGTACTTGCTGGTGCAGTGTGCGTCTGGATGTGAGTACTTGCTGGTGCAGCGTGCGTCTGGATGCGAGTACTTGCTGGTGCAGCGTGCGTCTGGATGCGAGTACTTGCTGGTGCAGCGTGCGTCTGGATGCGAGTACTTGCTGGTGCAGTGTGCGTCTGGGTGCGAGTACTTGCTGGTGCAGTGTGCGTCTGGATGTGAGTACTTGCTGGTGCAGTGTGCGTCTGGGTGTGAGTACTTGCTGGTGCAGTGTGCGTCTGGATGTGAGTACTTGCTGGTGCAGCGTGCGTCTAGATGTGGCTTTTTTCTGGTGTACTGTGTTCTTCCCAAAGACTGCGTTGTCGTCGTGCAGCATGTCGGCGATCTGGGAAATATAGTTGCTGGACCTGATGGCAGAGCATCGTTCAGACTTGAAGACAATCAGCTGAAGGTCTGGGACGTGATTGGACGGTCTCTGGTGTTGGACGCTGGCCCAGACGACCTGGGCCGAGGGGGTCATCCGCTCTCCAAGCTGACAGGAAACTCTGGTGCCAGGTGAGTGAGAGCACGGGGGGGGGGGGGGGGGGGGGGGTGTGTGTGTTGGAACCATGGTTGAGTCCAGGTGATCTCTACGCTCTTGTTTTCTTGGAGAGCAGGTTAGCGTGTGGGATCATTGCCAGGTCGGCAGGCCTCTTCCAGAACCCCAAACAGATCTGCGCTTGCGACGGGCTCACACTGTGGGAGGAGCGAGAACGGCCTATGGCTGGGAAAGGAAGGAGCAAAGCCGGCAGCGAGACACTGGTTGCGAACCTCTGAGAGGTCATGTGACAAAGAACCAATGCCTGATGAAAAAGATATTTCAAATGAAAAATACTCACAAACGTGACTAAAAAAATATGAGCAATTATGAACTTAACATTAACATCAAATAATGAATGTATTTTCCTTCCATACTCAAAATAAAAGGTTATAAAAAGAAAGTACTTCTTCTTCTTCTTCTTGTGATTTTATGGCGGTTGGCAAGCAACCTTGTGGTGAGCATTACCGCCACCTACTGTAATGGAGTGTGGATCGAGGTGGATTCCTACTCTAAATTCTTTTATTTAACCCAGTGTTTTTAAAAAATGTGTGTATTGCTTTATAACCTGTGTGTTCTGAGTGCAATCCTAATATATCTTCCACTGCTAACCTAATATTCTCTTTCGCTAACTTATTTCCCAGTATTTCCCTTTCTCTATTATGTTTTCTACAATGTATTAAAACATGTCTTACATTTTCTATCTGTTGGCAAGAATCACACAGTCCTGTAGCATGTTTCCCCATCAATTTCAATCAACTATTTAGATATGTATGTCCTAATCTCATTCTAGTAATAATGTCTTCTTATTCCTCCTCTCATTACACCTACTCTCCTCTGGACTTTGTAATACTCTCTACCTTTTGTTTCCTTATTCCAATTATCCTGCCACTTTTTATTGTGTTCTATCTTAATGATGTTCTTCACTTCTTCTTTACTGTGCTTCATCTCCATGTTTACTTCTGTTTTAGTGCTTGCTTGTTTTGCGTACTTATCAGCTAATTGGTTCCCCTCAACTCCTACATGAGCAGGAACCCAAAGAAATGTTACCACACCTCCCGCTTTATTTATTCTGTAGACTGCCTGAACTATTTCATCAACTAAATCTTGTCTTGTTTCTGACGCTATGTTTTTTATGCTAGTCAATGCACTGCTGGAGTCCGAGCACACGACTGCTTTTCTTGCTTTATTTTCTTCTATCCAATGAATTGCCATATAAATTGCTACCAATTCTCCCGTAAAAACAGATAATTTATCACTAATTATTTTATTTAATACTATGTTTCCTTGTGGAATAACAGCTGCTGCTCCTACCTTATTATTTATAGTTTTTGATGCATCTGTGTACACCATGATGTTGTCTAAAAACGTTTCCTCAATCCATTGTTCTATCTGGTAACTATTTAAATTTCTATTCTTTTGTAATTGCATGTTTACATTTGGGTTTTCATACATCCACGGTGGTATTGCGGGGATTGGTACTGTAGGGCTAACTTTAATATTATCAATTTGAACTTTATTACATCTGTCTCCTATTATCCACCCAAAACTATTCCTTTTTTTCTTCTCTTTTTCTTGGCAGTTTAATAGTACTTGATGGGTTGGATGTCCTTGCTTGGACCCTTTTAAGTTTGCCCAATAAACTACTGACAGTTGATCTCTCCTCATATCTAAAGGTTTTTCATTAATCTCTACTTGTAATGCTGCAACCGGGGTTGATTTAGTAGCTCCACAACATAATCTTAAAGCCTGTGATTGGATCCTGTCTATTTTCCCAAGTAATGTTTTTGCAGCAGATTGATAAATAATGCATCCATAATCAATAACAGATCGTATTAAACTGATGTATATTGCTTTCAATGTCTGCCTATCAGCCCCCAGTCTTTACCCCTCAAAGCCCTCATTACATTTAACACCTTTTTACTTTTCTCCACTATTTTGCTGATGTGGGTTGACCAGTTAATATTTTTATCAAACCATATACCCAAATATTTAAATACTTGTACCTCTTCTATATTTTCTCCATAGAGTTTAATTTGGATCTTGTTTTGTACTTTCCTCTTTGTAAAATGTATGACTTTTGTCTTTCCAACAGAGAATCTTAAACCCCACGCCGTTCCCCATTCTTGAACTTTATTTACCGCTTTTTGAATCTTCTTTTCTATATGATTAGTATTTCTACCTCTCTTCCACATCACTCCATCGTCAGCAAACAGTGCCACATCCACTAATCCTTCCACTTCACTAAAAAGTTAATTTATCATTATTGAAAATAATACTGGACTTATTATACTCCCTTGCGGGGTCCCATTTTCCACTTCATATACTCTGCTGTATTCATTCTCTATTTTTACTATAATTTTTGTACTTGTTAAGAAGTCTTTTATCCATCTATACATTTTTCCTCTAATCCCAATTATATTTAGTTTTATCAGCAACCCCTGTTTCCACAACATATCATAAGCTTTCTCTATATAAAAAAATACTGCAATTATACTTTCTTTATTTATTTGTCCCTTTCTAATTTCCTCTTCCAGCTGCACTGCTGGGTCGTTTGTGTTTCTTGCTTTGCGAAATCCACTTTGGTAGTTTTTTATTATTTCTTTTGACTCTAAATAATACACTAGTCTTTCATTAATCATTTTTTCCATTACTTTACCCAAATTTGAGGTCAATGCTATCGGCCTATAATTACCTGCCTCTTCCGGGTCTTTCCCTGGTTTGCATATCGGAATTATTACAGCTTCTTTCCACTCTGCTGGTAATTTCCCTTCTTCATATACCCTATTATATAATTTCAAGACCACTTCTTTGCCAATGCTGCTTAAGTTTTTGATCATCTGATAACTCACCTGGTCTTTTCCTGGTGTTGTATTTTTAACCTTTTTCAATATTCGAACCATTTCATTCAAAGAAAATTTCATATCTATAGTGTTGGTTAAACTATTATCATTGTCTTCCACCATATCCCCAATATTTAAACTAATTGTTTCTTCTCTCTTTTGTTTTTCTACATTTCTCAAATTATCATTACTGTGCACTTTAACAAATGTCTTTGCTAAAAGTTCTGCTTTTTCTTTATTTTCTACCACACACCGTGTCCCATCTTTCATCACATGATTTTTATGTTCACTTCTGATCCCTGACATTTTCTTGATCATTCCCCACACTTGGCCTAAAGGAGTAGTTCTATTTAATGATTCACAAAACGTTCTCCAATAGTGTTTTTTTGTCTTTTTAATAACGTACCTTACTTTAGCTTGGTGCCTTTTATATTGGATCATATCTTGGAAATTATGTGTTCTTCTCAATATTCTAAATGCTCTATTCCGTTCTTTTATTGCGTCTGTGCACGCTTGTGTCCACTATCTTCCTTCTTTTCCCTATACTACTCCTTGGTATGCTTTTTTTGGCTGCTTCTATTATGCACTTTGTAATATCTGTATTTAGTTGTTCAATATCTTGATTTATATCCACTTCCTTTAATGTTATGTCGGTACTTTCCCTAAATTGTCCCCAATCACCGTGATTATACTTTCATCTTCCTTATTTTTTAGTGCTTTCTGTCCTTTGGTTTATGTTTATGTGAATGAAGATTGGGTAGTGATCACTTCCTATAGTGCTGTCTTTATTTACTTCCCACTCTACCTTTCCTGCTAACCCTTGTGACACCAGTTTTAAATCTATTGCTGTTTCTTTACCCGTAACTACATCTAATCTTGTTCCCGACCCATCATTCACACACACCAGTTCTTTTTCCTCCAAAAATGCTTCCAATGTTTCCCCATTCCAGTCATCCCTTTTACCCCACATTGTGCTATGTGCATTAAAGTCACCACACCAAATGATATTGCCACTCCAGTGCTCGACTATTTTTTCTAGTTGATGAATTTGTAATTTCTTGCATGGATTATAGAAGTTTAGCACTTTGGATCTTTCTTTATTATTCCATACTTCTACCCCTACTATTTCTAGTTCTTGTTTTTCTTTTAATATTGTATAATGCATGTCTTCTTTAATAAATATGGTGCATCCTCCTCCTTGCCCATCATTCCTATCTTTACGTATTGTTACGTATCCTTTTATTATAAAGCTCAATTTTGGCTTCAGCCAGGTTTCTTGAATACATATTATATGTGGTTTATTTTTCATATTATTAATATATCCCTTTAGTTCCTGTCCGTTTGCTACTAAACTTCTGGCATTCCACTGAATAACTAACATGGCGTTGGGTTGTGGTAACATGACTCTGTCTCGTCTACTCTCTGTAGTTCACCTTGTACCTGTTCCCAAGATAGTTCTTTTAAATTTAAGAACTTTGCTGCTGCTTTGACAATTATTTTGATCTTCTCAGTTTTATTTCTTGCCTGTTCTGTACAGTTTATGACATATGCCAGGAACACAACTAGCTTGTCCATAGAAAGTCCTGTATTTGTTGCCTCTTGTTTTTTTATTACTTGAACTATTGCCACTTCTGTCTCGTTCTGAACTATTCTCACTTCTATCTTGTTCTGCACTTTCTTGATTTCTTACTTTAACTGCCTCTGCGTATGTAATATTTATTTCTACTCTGATTTGCTGTACTTCTGTTGCCTGTTTCCTAATGACACATCCCCCATACGCTGCTGTGTGATTCCCGCCACAGTTACAACATTTGACCAGATCATTATCTCCACATTGTCCATATTTATGCTCCCCTCCACACCTTCCATGCACATCTCAACTTAGCATGACACACACTGGCTATGTGCCCATAGCGTTGGCACTTGAAGCAGCGTACTGGGGATGGGACGTAAGCTCTAACATAAAAGCTTAAAAACCCAAGGACTTCCTCGACAAACTGTACTAATACTGATTCGCTTTCCATCTTTTCTCCATTTCTATATGCCATCATTCTTGTCAACATCTTGACAGTTCCCCCTTGTATTTGTCTTTTCAATTCTTCTAAAATTTCACCTCTTGGAATTCCTGTCACTACTCCTCTTGCCCCCTTTCGTTCTCCCACTTCGATTTTGTCCTTTATTATCTTATTGCACAGTTTTTGCAACCGCATTGCTTTACTTTTTTGCTCTCCGTTTTTGCATTTAATCAAAAGTCGCCCGTCCCTAAGCACCTTCGCTATCTCCACCTCTCCGATGTCCTTCTTTAACCCCTTAACAAGTGTCATTAAACTTATGTCATTCATGTCTTGACTTGATTTAAATGTATATATAATCCTATAAATATCTTCCATAGTCTTTTTCCTTTTTTCTACTTCTTCATCTTCTTCATGGGCTCTTTTAGCACTCGACTTTCCTTCATGTCCTCCGCTCCCCTTCTTTCCTTTCTCCCCTCTAGTCCTATCCACGTCCATACCTTCCTCATACATCCCGTCACTATCCCCTTCCATCTCGATCCAGTCACAAAACAGTTTATGCTCAACCGCCAAGAAGATTTGGATACTCTCACCTAAAAAGAAAGTAAAATGTTTAACTCATGTATGTAGTGCACGTTACTTCCGGTCTGCAACAACATGGCTTTACGTGGAATGCACACGACACCCCCCTCCCACTCCCACTCCTGCCCCCACCCTCTAGTGCCCGGCAGTCAGGCGGAAGCAGCCGCGACCATTTTGAAAAGCAGCAGCACCGCAAAGGTAAGATGGTCGATGCTTCTCATTCCTCGGTTTGGTGGACAAAAAAACGCCCGTTGTTGACGATGTAGTCTTCCTGTGAACGCGCTAACCATGCACGTTACGCTACATCGACCACACACGCGCACATCCCGTGTTCTTTATGTGTCGCAATTTGATCAATTGTTCGACGGTGGTCGGTTTTTTTTTTTTGGATTTTTTTTTAAATTTAAGTTCCCTTCTCATTTGTGTGGTTTTGTGATCTACGATCATTGTGTACCGCTTTTCATCGGCGCACGCTAAAGAGCAATTCGTTCCGCCCGGTTTGTTTCCTACGAACAATAAAGTCTGCGGCGACGCTAACCTGGTGAGTCAGCCCCCCGTGACGTCATCAACAAGCACTTTTAAACGTCCAGCAGCCAAGCGGTATATTGTTTAATTTTTTGTGTGTCCATTGTCCAAAAGCCATCTTGTTCCATATGTCCAGCAGTCTAGCTCTGTTTTAAAACAACCTTTTTCGGTGTCTCTGTTGTACAATTCCATATGCCCAGCATTCTAGTTGTGTTCTGTTGTGGGCTGTTCTATATGTCCAGCAGTCTAGTTCAGTTGTCCACGCAAAAGACGCTGATGGAGGGTCAGCTGTCTTGACCATAAGATAGAAATGTCCTGTGAGGTGTCTGGTTGCACACACTCAAGGTCTCATCCGATATGGACAATGTGTGGCTCGAACCTTGGTCCTTCAAATGAGAGTGCAGGAGCACTAGGCATTGAGCTAAAAGGCAGAGCTGTCAACTCGATGTCTAGCGCAAGTTTTTAAGGTGTCAACCAACCTACACTCGCATAGCCACACCGACCGGCCCCATTATATTGCCCCCCTAAACCTCACTCTAATCTGTAACATGCCGTTACCTAGGTTCTTCGGATTACAGTGTGGTAGTGCTAGGCATTGAGCTAAGAGTTTGAGCCATCAACTCACTGTCCAGCACAAAGTCTAAAAGAGTCCAAGAGTGAGGTTTGTTATAAAAGTATACACAATTTGGAGATCATGATTTAGATCAGTGGTCACCAACATTTTTGAGCAAAAAATTATTTGTCTCAACCATCAACCAAGGTTGGAGTGTCCGCCCTGAGACTGGAAGGTCGTGAGTTCAAACCCCGGCCGAGTCATACCAAAAACTATAAAAATGGGACCTATTGCCTCCCTGCTTGGCACTCAGCATCAAGGGTTGGAATTGGGGGTTAAATCACCAAAAATTATTCCTGAGCGTGGCCACAGCTGCTGCTCACTGCTCCCCTCACCTCCCAGGGGGTGAACATGGGGATGGGTCAAATGCAGAGGATGATTTCACCACACCCAGTGTGTGTGTGACTGTCGTTGGGACTTGAACTTTTTAACTTTAAGATCCGATGCATTTAAAGAAAAAACGCCAACATTCCTATTTGTGATCCATCATCTAATTTGCATGAATTGTAATGTATGATGTAGGAGAGACAACAAGTGAAAAGCAAAACAAAAGTGTCAAGAAATACATCTTTTTGGTCAGCCCACCAGCTGTGACGGCTTTTAGATGGAGGAAGGGCCCAAAACAACACTCTGTGCTCGTTAAAAAGAGCCGTACGTGCGCCCACGTCAGGGTCTTCTGAAGGACCCCAAAAAAAGTCGCTATATTTGTTGCTAAACTCAGGGAAGAACTTGTATTTTGCTCTTATTTCCCGGCGCATATATTAACTTTAATGGAAAAAAAATCCTGTGTGGTATTCGGCAGCACGGCTTGTAGTCTTTCACAAAGCTTTCGGCAACACTGCACACATCTAAAACAACAAAATAAAAGCATGCCGCTGCAGAGGACAATGGGGGGACGTGATTCTCTACTGGCAGCCTACCAAGTCACATGTCGCCAGATTCAATCTGTCTTACAGCGCGAGAGAGATGGTTGGTTTTGAAGGTGAACATTGGAGACCATTTCCTTTCTTTTTTGGGGGGATTTTGCCTTATTCATAAAACGCAAATGATGATATAATCCTAATATTAGCTAAACATGAGGGAAAGTTTGCTAAGTTGGCAACACTGATGATCCCTTCTGCTTTGTTGTCCAGGGGTGAATGAAATGTCATGAAGCAGCGCTACAATACTTACTGCCACCTACAGTATTGTGCTTAACAAGCTCCATTTACAGACATCCATCCATCCATTTTTTACCGCTTGTCCCTTTTGGGGTCGCAGGGGGTGCTGGAGCCGGTCCCGTTGTAATGTGTTAATAAGCGGGGGCGGACGAGTAGCCCCCAATCTATTCATGGCAGTTGAAATGTATGTAATAAATGAATGTATAAGAAACACTGCATGTACTTTCCTTAATAAACTGTAATTGTAATATAAAGCTTACACCAATACATTTGCAACATTTGTTTTTTTTATGTGAAAAAGCAGAATGGTAGGTAACACTGTAGGTTCCATAGCTTCCACCCTTCCTATCCTTTCCTTGTTAATGTTTTTGAAAATGGTGCAGCTTTCAGTTTAAAATGCAAGTAAGTCTTGTGTCCTTTAAAACGACAAATGTAATTTATTTAAACAAAAGTAAAACTGGCACTTGAATGTCAGGAGGTGATAGGGGTTACTTAGGTTAAAGGAAAGCTGAAATTAAAAAAAAAAGTTGCCCATCGACAATCCTTATGTGAGACAAGAACACATACAGTATGTCTTTCTTGTTTCTGTGCGTTCTCGATCGTAACAAGCTGCTAGTAAATAGCAGCTACTAAAACAGGTAATGGGGAGTCAGCTATTTCACCTATAAAGCCTTCTAAACCCCCCCCCCCCCCCCCCCCCAAAAAAAAAAACCCCTTAGCACTGTTTTCTATACATGCTGTAAGTATGCGTGTAGTGTATCAACAGGCACATTCATGATCATTTAAATATTTACAGTATTTTGTTCATTTCAATCATTACCGTGACTTATTTCTTGGGTGCATTGACTTTTACAGACAGGGCTCCAACTAACGATTATTTTGATAGTCGATTAGTTAACGATTAGTCGACTAATCGGACAATAAAGCATACACATATTTAATGACTCTAACTTTTCCATCGACTTCTAAATGCAGCTTAAGTTATTTTAGGCACATGATTACTAACAACAAAAATGACTAATTGATTCATAAATATGTATTTATACTGTAACTGTGCTGCTCATTCAGCTATTACAAAAATTCAAATGACTAGTAAAATGTTGTCCATTTAAAAGAGAGGAAATACAAAGTGCTAAAAAAAAATTAATTAGCCTTGTTTATGTATTTTAAAAAAAGCAGCAATGAAAACAAACAACAAAACACAAAATCTAACTTCCTCAAAAAGAAAATCATTTTGTGATGTTTACAAAGCTGCACACTGGTAGATTGACTATTGATTAACTATTGGCAGTTTTAGCACTCTAATATACTCAATGTGTAGAATTGTACACTTAATTAATTCTTCAAATGGTGTATGTTTAATCTTATGATACCTCCGCATTGGTGCCTGTCTGTCTCTCTCTGTGATTCGCATTTGTTTTTTTAATTTTTTTTAATTAAATCAACATAGAAAAAACACAAGATACACTTTCAACTAGTGCATCAACCCAAAAAAAACCCTCCCTCCCCCATTCACACTCATCCACACCCACTCACACAAAAGGGGTTGTTTCTTTCTGCTACCAATATTCTGGTTCCCACAACACGTCTGCATGGGACACATGAAGCACACATGATTGTATGTGTTGCTGGTCCACTACCATTTTCATTAATTACTAGTTTTTATGTAATTATTTTTATATTATTTTACTTTTTTTTTATCCAAGAAAATATTTATTTATCTTATTTTATTTTATTTAAAAAACAAAAACAAAAAAAGGACCCCATCTTCACCAGACCAGGTTGTAAATGAAATAACATTTGTCTAAAGGCTTTTTAAAACCAGGCCCAGTCCAGATAATGTCCAAGTCGGGCTCAGCAACACACACCTTCATTCATGTACAATGGAAAATAAAAAATTAGGGAACACAACAAATTGCATATAATATATAAACAAATTTGCATTTTCAGAAAAAGTATTTATGTACAGTCAAGATTATGTCCAGGTCACTCAAATTAGGGAACACAACAACAGATAGCATATAATCTATAAACATAATTACACTTTCAAAATAAGCCTTTGAGGACTTCCCATCTTTTTTTTATGTTTTTTGGCAGCATTATCGTTTTCAATCATGTAACTTTCTAAAATTAAAAAATACTGAATAAATGTTTTAAAGAAAGTAATACTAAGTGAATATCTGTTTTTAGCCTTAAAAATAAACCTTTTACCGAGTAATATAATTAAATCAATTAAATCATGATTGTCAATGAACTCTCCTAAAATAACAGAAACCACATCATAAACAAACCAATCCTTAAACACAGTTTTTCAACTTCCACCCAAAACGAAGACACAATATGACAATACCAAAACAAATGCAGGGTGGATTCAGACTCCTGACAACAAAATCGGCAGTCATCTGATTCTGTCATATTCCATAAAAGCTGCACACTGGTAGATTGACTATTGATTAACTCTTGGCAGTTTTAGCACTCTAATATACTCAATGTGTAGAACTGTACACTTAATTAATTCTTGAAATGGTGTATGTTTAATCTTATGATACCTCCGCATTGGTGCCTGTCTGTCTCTCTCTATGATTAGCATTTGTTAAAGTGCCTTTTTTTTTTTTTACAGCTCTGCAAATTGACGCTGCTTTAAAACATACTTGAATTGATATAGACAAAGTTTAGCTGGCTGACTCTGGTTAAAATGATATTTAAAGTTATTTTTCACTCAACTTCGTCTCTCCTTTGTTAGCGAGCAAGCAAGGTAGAAGCTAACTACTCTTACCGAGGCTGTGTCCGCATCCTCCCTCCAAATGTCCGACATCATGTCTCCGCTATAAATGTTTGCGTATAACAGATGTACTGCCATAAAAACAAGGTCCGCTTTGCAAAATGAACAAGGTTTTTAACAAGAATAAGAGAACATATCCTCACACTTGGCATGTTATCACTAGCGATGTTTTTGCGAATGACCCACTTCCGGCCGGAAAAACACGAGTTATGACGTTCTATCTTTGCTACAACTAATAAATGCATACTTTGTGATGGCTTTGGAGCATTTTCATGTAGCATTATTACTAAACGTTTCAAATAGGAACATAAACGGGGACTTACAATGTCCGCTCTCAATGGGATGCCGACGAATGGGATGGTTGTAACTTCCATCAAAATGCTCACTCAGGTAAAAGTGGAGGATCCACTGAGTCTTCTTAGTTATGTCGTCTGGTTTTATGCTGCGTTCCATTGGTTGATATCAAGTATCCACTGCTTCAGTCGGTCCAGAATTTTACGTAGAGTGTGGATTTTCAAAGTTGGCCAACTTCTCGGCTTCTACTACACGGGTGAGAGGCATGATCATAATCTAGGATTAACTTTTACAAACTCAAAGACGATACAGCAGCAACAGAAGAAATTCAAGTAGCTACACAAGCATACCTAACACTAGTGGTTGGAGGAGCAGTGTGACAACCATGGCCGTGTGTCACAACGCCCAAAAAGTAATTCCTTGACATTGGTCCTTACAATAACAATGTCACTATAGCTTGGTTAATATGCAGCTCACAACATGTAAATAAAGAGTTGCTGGCATTTTTTGGATGTTTTTAGAGTGCTTTAAAGGCGAAATGAATGACTCCCTCAAGTTAGGCAATACGGCAAAAAAATGATCTCGATTGATTTTTTCATATCATCCAATCTCGATTAATATCGCAATTGTTTATTTTTTATTAAAGGCATATTGTCTTGTGCAAGATTATACCAAGTACCGTTGCATCCCGACTGTTTACTTCTTCAGTATCGTGCAACAAACATTTCCGCCATGTTTGATCGAGGTAATACTTGCTAATAGCTGAAAACTGTCATGTTTGTTCTTATGTATGACTGTGCTTATTAGAGTAGCAATGTCTTGGTTTGAGGGTTCTTTTGTTATTTTGCTTCATTTTGCAGTAAAAGTATTATCAGTGGTGTACTAAATATTACAAAACTTTTATTTCAAGTTAGCATACACTAAACAACACTTTCACATGGTCAATTATTGTTTGTATTCTTTGATGACTTGTATACATCAGTGCTTTTCACCAGTGCTTTGGCAAACAACAACCGGTAACCCAGATTGTGTTTTTTTTAAACTCAGATATTGTAGCTGATATCTAATGAAAATACATTAACGTGCAGTTTGAATTTGAGGTTGTGTAAAATAACTTGTACCAACATACAGTAAAAGACAAGTTTAATGATTATTTCAGAAAAAAAAGTTTTATTCTACAAACTAAACAATGATTTTTAACAAAAAGTGTCTTCAAAGCTTTTTAGTACCTGTTAAAAATAGGAGTTAAATCAGAGCAAACACATTAAAAAAAAAAAATGTATATATATTTAGATATCAAAATGTCTTTTACTGGTTGAATTAGTAGGTGTGTTTACTCCCATTAGGGACCAATACAGTCGAAAAAAGGCATTCTGTGCCTGCCTGCGAGTCTGCATCCAGGGCAGGATCACTGGTGAGCTGCAGTGAGACTAAAGTGTGTCACTACAAAGTTGCTGCTCCTTCTCAACATTGTGTTTTAGTTTCTATGCTAGTGTTAGCCATATTTCTTTATTTTATTCTTCTGGTCTGCACTTACTGCTGTGTAACGGGAAAGAGACATAACGCTAATTGCACATTAATTACTTTGTGAGGAGCCCTAACTTCTGCAATGGTAAAACAGGATGGTTGCACACATGCGGACGCAAACGTAAAAAACACACACACATTCACAGACACAAACAGGATAACAGTCAATAAAGGCAGATTTTTTTCATGCAGGACTATACAGAGCACCTTACAGAGCTTCCCTACTGTTCTTTCTGTTCCAGACTTCTAATAGATATTTCTGCCATGTTTGATTGAGGTAATATATGCTAACAGCTGATCACCTTGATCAAACTCAAATGAATCTCGATCATATAATCGCCCAGCCCTATGAATCTCCCTTACCTGCATTGTTAGCCTCCTCATACTAGAAGTTGTTTACTATTTAGAAACGCACAGAAAAAAAAGACATGTGTTTAGAGTCTCACATAAAGATCGTGGATGAGGGTCAAAATAAAAAAAAGTGCAGTTTTCCTTTAGGTTTTAAGTTTAATTTAAAAAAAAAAAAAAATTGTTTTGAATTATCTTTACCATTTGTACTTATTGTTTTATTTTAAAAAGTCGGTGAACAATTGCAAATTGATCAGTTAGCATGGACGCTAAGGTCATGTCTCCTTGTGCACAGCATCATGGACAAGAGCAACACAGTGAAGCTCTTTGTGGGCAACCTAGCGTTGGACACCACCCAGGAGGAGCTGTCGGCCATCTTTGAGCCGTACGGACACGTGGTCAGCTGCAGCGTGCTGCGACAGTTTGCCTTCGTTCACCTGCAGGGTGAGGGCGCCGCCGAGCGGGCCATTCGCGAACTCAACGGACGAGAGTTTCGTGGACGGAACCTGGTGGTGGAGGAGTCGAGGGGGCGGCCGCTGCACTCCACCAAAGTGTTTGTGGGGAATTTGAGTGGCATGTGCACCACTGAAGATCTCCAACAGCTCTTTCAGACCTTTGGGAAAGTTCTGGAATGTGATAAAGTCAAAGGTGAGCAAAGAGGTAAATGCGCCGCCATCTTGTATGTCTAAACACAGTTTGACGCTAATGACCACCGTCAACTTCCTGTTAGTGCATGCCATCTACTTCCCTCGTCAATAGTGACATGAGTCAGCTGTGATGCTAATTTTTGTCCCTGCGCTCAATGACAGCCAGGCATTCCTCTTCCATAGGCTACGCCTTTGTGCACATGGAAAATAAGGAAGACGCACTTCAGGCCATCGAGGCGCTGCACGGCACTTCCTTCAAGGGGCGGCCGCTCTCTGTGGAGCTCTCCAAGGTTCAGCCCAGCAAGCAGACACCCACAGGGAAGCTCCCGTGCGTCAACTGCGGGAAGCAGGGCCACTATGCGGGCGAGTGTCCCGTTGTGAAGCCTACACTGGAGCAGTACCAGAGTCAGGCCGCCGTTCTTGCTGCCGCCGCTGCTGCCGCTGCCGGCCTGCCCCTGCAGGTACAGCAGAGCGTGCACAACTCAGTGTACAACACATCCACGTTTGATCCCACGTATGCCGCCCTCACCGGGATCACCACTGGCACGCGCTCAGACGGAAACCCTGTGAGCCCGGCTGTGTATGGCGCACTCGCCAGTCAGGTGTATGGTGCCAACGTTGCCAATCAGTTGTATGGATCAGTGGCCAATCAGGCGGCTCTGACATCAGGAGCCACTCAAGTTTACAGCTCAGTCGCCCCCAACCTCTACGGTCAAATGGCAGCGAATCCCGCTGCTGCTTACACGACGCCCGTTTACACGCCGACCATGGCCAACCCCATCTACCTGACCGCCGCCCCTGGGATAGACATGCCTGGAGCGGCAGTCAACTCTGCTTACACTGTTGCCCCTGGGCCCGCCTATGCTCACATCACCGCCATGGGTGCGGCTGACCCTGCGACTGCCATCTTTGAAGCGGCTCGGCAGGCACATTATTTTGCCCAGGGTCAACATGTCATGGCCGAGCAGCAGGCAGCGGCAGCCAAGTCTGGTGAAAGAGACCGCAGTCCGCTGCGAAGGGCGGCCTCCCTCCTGCCAGACCCAATCATGAAGCCGTTTATTTACCAGCGAGCCAAACCACGGCGCTCGCTGCTCCCTACGCCCGCCGGCCGCACCGCCGAGGAGGCGGCATCTGAAGCTGCCGAGGACCCTGTAGCAAGGTAGGACGACCTGTACAGTTTCCACATTTGTGTGCATGTTAGTTAATGTGGTGCCATTATGATGCCCCTTCTCTTCCTGCCTGATCCCCGCCCCCTGCAGGTACTATGCAGACTATTACCAGCAGCTTCAGCAGTACCCTCAATTCCAGTACGCCTACCCCTCCGCCGGGGCCATGACTGCCCTTGCTGGCATGTCGGCGATGCCCACCATGACCGCCCAACCCATGGCCACGCTGGACGCCCTCAGGCCAGTGGTTCCCGCCGCCGCGGCTGTGGCAGCCGCCATGGCCGCGCCCAGGGTGTATGAGCCGCCGTTGCCGCCGCCTACACGCAAGGATTCCATCCTCCGCCGCCCCGAACTCTCCCTTCACACGCCTGAGCCTCCCTTCCGATAGTCTGCCCCCACCCCCTTTGCTCACTTCTTCCTCAAAAGTGACAGCGACTTTTTGTGGGGGAGGAGGCGGGGCTATTAACCTGTCGGTCCAGTTCGTGTCACACAGTGCAGCCACTCGCCTGACGGCCATTTTTGACCTCACGTTGACTTCTTCTTGCGCCAGTAGTGAGCCGCGACTGCGACTCACCTTTGCCTTTATCCTTCAGTTCCTCAGGCCGGACCTGCGACAGAAAGTCGCGTTCTGTGCTACTTGCCATCCTTTTGGCAGCTCATTTCCTATCAGTTTTGCCTTATGTTAATTAGCTTGGGGGCGGAGTCAGACAAGCACACGCTGCGGGCTGGCTGCATTGTGTCGGACACAAGTAAGCGGGGAGTGGGGGGGTGGTTAGTGAGCAGCACACCAAGTGAACGTAAAGCACACGTGATCCCTACTGTAACCTTTGTTTTTTCCCCACATGTCGTCATGGCAATGCAGGAAGCCACTGTCTTACCACCCCACCACCCACCAGCCCCAGTTTTTATACAGCTGCCTACCTCTCCCCCCCCATTTTGTCCCATGTTATATGTTCAGAGGCCTTTTTTAAAAACATTTTATGTTGTTTCCATGTCGTTAACATAGAAACGTGTAACTACTGAATGATAAGTTCGACTATGTGCCTGGCGGGGGGGTTGCATGGGACCCCCCTATCCCTCCTCCCCCAGCCCCGAAATAAAACAGTGTTTTTCTCGTTTATGTTTATTTCCTACAAATGTGGTGCTGTTAAGAGGAAGTGACAGCACAAGAGAGACAGACGGGGGTGCAGTCAGTGTCTTCCTGCCACCCAGCCCCCAAACCCCTCCCACTCCCAAATACTATCCTCTCTTCCTGATTCCAGATACATCAGATCATGTTTGCAAAGAAATGTTTGGTGATTGTTTGTTTGGGGGACAAGTTCCGCCCCCTCCCTCCAGCAAGCAATCACCGATCACTGATTGGTCTTTGTTGTTGTTTGACAGCTGTGTTCTGCACATAGACACGCCCCCTTCTCCCTTTCCCTGTGGTCGTCACAGTCGTAGAGCTTTGCGTGGACTTTTGTCTTGTTTTGGCTTCGGGTTAGAGGAAAGTGGGCATGCTCTGATCGATTTATTGATTGACACGTGTATTGAAACGTTAATAAACTGTGTGGACGTTTACTAAAGGAACACAAAGCTTTTGGCTATTTACGCTCCTCTTTCTTCTCCTTCTCGTCTTTGTGTGTATCTTCTGCTACTTGACCACACCCACTTTTTGGGGGCAGAGCGTCACGCACCTCCTATTTGGGGCCGGGGTTTGTGTTGGGTGGGTGATGGGTGTCGCCTCGTCGTCCCTGCGTGTGTTTGTGTGTTGACTGCATGACACCAGCAGCCAGCCATGGCCTCCACTAACTGTCTCAACTGAATTAGGTCACCTGGACGACGGCCATCATTGCGGCGTGGATGACTTTTAGGGCGACGGGGGTCAGCGTCAAGGTAAATGAACTCTATCTCCCACCTGCTGCCACTCCCCTAACTGTTTGCCAAAAACACCCCACCCCCAATTCCTCCACCGGCCCCTCCCCCTTTACTGTCACCACTACCCCCCCTCCTGCTTCCTCGTTAAGGTAATGGGCGGGGCTTCAAGTCCTCCGGCGCATCCTCAAGCAACGGTCTTGTGTGTGTGTGTGAGTGATTGAGAGGATGGTTGTAATATTGGGGACGCGTCCCCTCCGCCGTATTCGCCGCCCTCACGCCTTCCAACCCCCCCACTATCCGCCGCTCACATAGTGCTTTTTTCCCGCCGCCACCGCCGTTGCCACCTCGGGTGTGAGCTTGTGGCTCCGACTTCCCAAACCTGCCCACCTCAACCTCCCCCAATCTCTTGTTGCCATGGAAATGAGGGCATGCGAATGGAGCGTGTCCGTGTGTGTGGGGGAGAGTGTGTGGTGCAAAAATGGCTTTGCTGCGTCGACGGGGTAGGGGAAAGATCCCGAGGCGTCCTATAAGATTGGGCCAGCGCCACCTGCAGATTGTCAACAATCTCAGAGTTCTTATAGGGCGCTTCTGATGACTCAGCGGACGTCAGCGTGTAGCTTGCAGTGGAGGCGGGGCTTGTTGCAGCAGTTGTGTGGGGATAGAAGCTGAGCTTTAGCGCCTCCTGACGGAGGACTCTGGAGAAGCTCACGTGTTGCTTTAATAAAGAAAGTGAAGTGAAGCGTCTTCCTCGTCTATGCCTTCGTCTTTGAATGCACCATCCCTCCTCCTCCTCTGTGTCGGTTGTCCACCCCAGGCCAAGGTCAGCTGACGGCATGTGGTAGCTGTGCTTGAATCAGCTGATGACAAGGGTCAAAGTTCAACGGTGAGCTTCATCATTCTTGTTTTCAGTGGGCAGAGCTTCTGTTGACTTTCTTTCCCCAGGGTTCTCCAGCATCAGTAACCATGGCGACGGGACTTTTGTGAGTGAAGTGTTGAAAGAACTCAATAAATGCTATGCTTCTTCACTCAAGAGTCCCTTGTCTATTTTCCAAGCCAAAGTTGATTTCCGGACACATGGGACCCACTTCAGACACACACACACTCCGCTTCATTAACAGCAACAGGTGCACATCTCAGTGCTTGATTGGCGTACATGCGGGCCACTCGCACAGCCCCTTACCCCGCCCCCTGCACCTTTTTTGGGCCAGAACCCGACACTGGGGGTCATGTGCGCCACCGCTTAGCACCAAAGGAGCAGAGGAGTGGGAGCAGTCCAGCAGAGTCCATCAGAGTGAGTCCAGCACGGTCCAGCAGAGCGAGTCCAGTCCGGTGTGATCAGTCTCGTTGATCTCTTTCAGCGGCACCATGACGACGCTCGAGAGCCACATGACGTACACCATCCACAGTGAGCAGACGTACATGACCCAGGAGGATGACTGGGACCGGGACCTGCTGCTCGACCCCGCCTGGGAGAAGCAGCAGAGGAAGGTATGCCTCAGAGAGTGTGTTAGTGTGTGTCCCAAAATGATGTCTTTCGGTGTGTCACCTTTTTAATGTGCTCACTTGACAAATTACAAGTTTGGGGCTAGCCTGCTCCTTGCACCCTGGCGCCAAGCTGAAAGATATTTTAGTCCTTGGAACTTTCTCAGTGTTGTCTTTCACCCCCCCCATCCCCCATGTCTAAATATACCCCACCTTCAGCCTGCTTTGCAGTCTGTACTCCTTAAAGAGAACTTTAAATGTTTCCTTGCCTTCTTTTGTGGAAACAACAGTAGTTGCGCCCACCAAGGCCACCATGTTAGAACTAAGCACCTTCTGTGGCGGATCAGAACCAAGCACTGGTTTGTGTTTGTGAGGTTCTGTCGCAGATGAGCTGAGAGACACTGACAGATGGTGGCAAGGCCGGCTTGGTTTCACATACGTGCCTCCAAAAAAAACTTCCTCCTAAAATTACTTGCCATCACTCTTCAAATGTCTTTTTCTCCTCCATCTTGACTCGTGCCCGCCCCCGTCCCACTCCCCCAGTGAGTGTCCTATAGATGGCGGAGCATCATGAAGATGGGTGGGGGAGGAAGTGAAGCTGCCAGCCATGTTTTGTTTGTTGGCATTTTGGGCGTGGGGGGTCTCATCACAGGTGGCCTCACAGTGAGCAGTGGCGGGCGTTAACCGCCCACACATTGTAACGCTGTGGCCTGGCATCATTAATATATGGAGTGGATGGCGTCTTGGTGACCTCATTATAAGACTTTAGCCAACAGGTGTGTGTGTTTTCATCAGGTCATCCTTGTCCATCCATTCCTTCCTCTTACAGCTCGCCTCAGGAATCCCGCCTTCTCAGCTGTCACCCGGTGTCCCATAGCAACCCGATTTAGCCCCCATGCACCTTTTCTCACACACGCACACACACACACACACACTGGTTGGCCTAGTGGCCTAAGAGGGTCGCTTTGGGAGTCGGTCTAAATTTGGTCATGCATGGCGAAGGACCCCGCACCTGCCAGGACCTCGGCTGGCAGCCCTCGAGAGGCGCACATCAAAAGTGACCTCGCTCACTAATTTGGTGTCATATGACGCAATGTCGACGACATGCTTCTGTAAGACGTTGCACTTTATTTCAGCTCGTTAAGAGCTGGAATGAGGATAGTGCCCTCTTCCGCTTCAAACACGCTACTGCACCGTAAAGCTGCTTGCAGCAGATAAGCGGCTGCGGAGGAGGCGCTCACACCCGAACGAGCTGCCTTGTAAGCTCCGCCCCACTAATAACCTCGCACGCAGCAAAATGATAGTTATGTTTCAAAAGCAGTCCTTGAAAAAGCGTACGATTTCACGCAACTGTGCAAAAGAAACCATAACATCCGAGTTTTAAAATCCTTCATAACTTAAACATATCTTCAGTCAGAGGCAGTACGAGTCTGTTTGGCGGCCCCCTCCCAGATTCACCAAAAAACACAATATTTTATTATATTATTTATAATATTGTATTATATACAGTCGTCCCTCGCCACGTTGCGCTTAAAAAATTACGGCTTTTTTTAAAGCATATTCTACTATTTAAAAAAAAATTGTTTGCCCTAAATGAAGCATTTTCAAGCATGAACATTGTTAAATAAACTAATAGTGTCAATACCACAGTAGTATTGGCCAATAAAGGAGGCTAAACCTATCAAAGTGCGCCGTTCAGTATCACGGCCACTGATTGGCTCAGACTCAGGCAGCGTCACTATTGGATTGAAATTGAAAGAATAGAAACGCGACTGAAGGGTGTTATTTCATATCGAGAGTGCTCTTATAATGTTAAAAAAAACTTATGCTCTCTCTTTTAATATATTTGATTTGTAGTCATTCCTACTTCATACTTCTGGTTATGCCCAGAACCAATTAGCAGCAATAATCAAGGGGTCGACTGTATAATCTTAAATACAAAAAAGCAACAAGAAGCACAGTATGTAAACGTAAAAACCAATGTAAATTGCAAAAATCCTTCATCACACAAATACAAATGAAAACACTATTTGACACTTACATTCCATCTGAAAAGTCTTCACTTTTTCCACATTTTGTTATGTTACAGCCTTATTCCAAAATTGAATAAATTATTTTTTGTCCTCATAATTCAACAATAACCCGTAATGACAATGTTAAACGTTTGTTTTTATTTTTGCAAATGTATTAAAAATTGGGAAAAAAACTTGTAGGTATTTAGACCAGTGGTGCCCAAACTACGGCCGAATATGGGCCGCCAGCGTCCAAAATCCGGCCCGTGGGAAGTCTCGAGTTTAAAAAAAAAAAAGTGTCCTTTCTAATCTATTTTCTACCGCTTGTTACTCTTGGGGTCTCCTAGCCGCTCAGGCAAATCGTATTGTCTAAAAATGCATTTTCCCATCGATAACGTGACATCATCGCACTCGTGCCGCAGTGTCGAGCGAGCGTGTGGCAAGTGCGTACTCTTTTAGTCAATTAGTGCGTGAGGAATATATACATACATATCTATATATATATATACACACAAACACACACACACACAGCCGGGTCCCCGGCCAATTTTTTTAACCCAATGCGGCCCCCGAGTCAAAAAGTTTGGGGACCCCTGATTTAGACCCTTTGCTCAATACTTTGTTGATGCCCCTTCGGCAAAAATTACAGCCTCAAGTCTTTCAGAATACGATGCCACAATCTTGGCACACCTATCTTTGGGCAGTTTTGCCCATTCTTTTTTGTCCATTCCTGCAGCACCTCTCAAGCTCAATCAGGTTGGATGGGAAGCGTCGGTTTTTATCCAGAATTTCTCTGACTGTAACATAAAGTCTGCAAAAAATGAAGCGCTGTGGATACTTTCCGGACGCACTGTGGTAAAGCAGATAGTACAGTACACACATCAACATACGAAATCTGTGCAAATGTGTGATGGCAAGCTAGTCCAGAGAGAAGTTCCTGTGACATAGTGGAACTCAAGTACTTTTTAATAATATTCCGCTTGAAAAAACTTTTTGTCCTCGAAGAAATCCAAATTCATCCTCAGGCACAGGAAAATCCATAAATCTGTGCAGGCATAGTACTACATGACCCATTAACCCACCTGCATGTAGAGATTTATATTTTTTAACAACCTTTTCACATATCCCAATAAATTACATGTAGCCATGTGGGTCTATTAATAACACACAGCCTATGAGCAGCAAGTTAATAGTAGGGACTTCCCAACCCCAGTTTACCAACAAGACATGAAAATTAATGATAGTTAAAGGAGAAGTGGCAAGTTTTTTTTTGTAGTTTTTTTTGGAGGTCTGTCTTCAAGGGGAACTGCACTTTTGTATTTTTTTATTTTTCCTTGTCGTTCACAATCTTTACGAGATGGATATTATATATTTTTTGCATTCTAGATATTAAATAAATGCGATCAAAGGTTTGCTTACAATCAAGCCTATGGGAGCCGCTCAATTACGCCTATAAACCCCTAAATAATACATCCAAACACCTCAATTCAGGTTTTATATACATGATGTAAGTATATATGTAATGGGCACATTTATAATAATATTTAATATTTACATATTTTCATCATTTTAAGCATAGGTGGCACATTCATTTCCAAAAACACATCACATCACATCGCTTGCTTTTTTTCTTCATTGTTTATTTCTGCTCACTGCAGACTTCATGAGAGCCAAGAAACATAATAAAATATCACTTACTGTACAATGTCTGCTCTCATTAGGATGGCGAATGCTCGGGTGTTCATATATTCTAATTAAAATGACAAATGACCATAATCCTCACAAAGAAATAGGGTGGGAGGCGGGAGGGGACCAAAGGACTTTTCGTGTCTTTCTCGCCATTTCCAGGCCCTAAGTGGCTGTCAAAGTGCATCAACTTGTCAGACTTGTGATCTCCAAATAGTCTTGGATCTATAAATAGTCATACATCTATAGTTTGTCTGCATTAGTGCTTATAATAACAATATCACTATTACTTGGTTAATATTCAAGTCACCAAATGTAAATTGAGTACTGTTGGTGCCTTTTAAATGTTTATTGGATTTTATGGGCAAGATAGAGGACCTCCCATTGGTTCTGCTGTAAGATAAAAGTAAAAATACTTTTTTTTATTTAGAATGCATTAAAAAAAATATATCCATCATGTCTTTCATAAAGATTGTGAACGATAGGCAAAATTCCGCCAAAAAAGTGCAGTTCCCCTTTCAGTTAATGTGCATGTGCGATGGTCCTGCAGGTTTGTCTGAGACACTCATGACTGACAGCTATGAACGCTGGTCATTTTATTCCAACTGAAAGGACATTTATACAAAGTTAAACTTCTAATTGTGACAAATGTAGAAAATGTGTTACATCTGTTGTCTTAAACCACTATTAGTAACATATTGTTGGTGGTGGTCCTATATTATCTGGTTTAAAACATTTAATTTGTAGCAAACTGCGCCCTTTAACAAGTGTGTGTGTATGTGTGTGTCAGACGTTCACAGCTTGGTGCAACTCTCACCTGAGGAAGGCTGGCACGCAGATTGAGAATATTGAGGAGGATTTCAGAAATGGCCTCAAGCTGATGTTGCTTCTGGAGGTCATATCCGGTAGATATACGCACACACACAGGGCGGCATAGCTCGGTTGGTAGAGTGGCCGTGCCAGCAACTTGAGGGTTGCAGGTTCGATTCCTGCTTCTACCATCCTAGTCACTGCCGTTGTGTCCTTGGGCAAGAAACTTTACCCACCTGCTCCCAGTGCCACCCACACTGGTTTAAATGTAACTTAGATATTGGGTTTCACTATGTAAAGCGCTTTGAGTCACTAGAGAAAAGCGCTATATAAATATAATTCACTTCCCTTCACAAAGGAGTTGGGAAACTAAATTTGTGTGCACGCACAGGTGAGAGGCTTCCCAAACCAGACAAAGGCAAGATGCGCTTCCACAAGATCGCTAACGTAAACAAAGCTCTGGACTTCATCTGCAGCAAAGGCGTCAAGTTGGTATCCATCGGCGCCGAGGGTGAGGACACTATTGTCGTAGTGACATCATGGAGTCAGCTGATATTCAAACAATCAGTTATGATTGTGTGTGTTTGCAGAAATTGTTGATGGAAACGGGAAGATGACTCTTGGAATGATTTGGACCATCATCCTACGCTTCGCTATCCAAGACATTTCTGTTGAAGGTGTGTGTTTTAACAAGAATTGTGTGTATGTGTGTGCACGTTAACGAGGTGTGCTCGTGCAGAGACGTCCGCTAAGGAGGGTCTGCTGCTGTGGTGTCAGAGGAAGACCGCTCCCTACAGGAACGTCAATGTGCAGAACTTCCACATCAGGTGAGTGCAACATGGCGTCACCCTGCAGTGCAAAAGGAGCAGGACGATTTGCTACCTTCCTTAGCGGTTCCTTGATGTCTTCCTTGTCTTCTTGGCGGTGTGCTTTCCCAGCTGGAAGGACGGCCTGGCTCTGTGTGCCCTCATCCACAGACACAGACCAGACCTCATCGACTACTCCAAACTGAGAAAGGTGCCTCATCATGAAGCCAAATGGAGGTCAAAATGTCCACTTGCTGTCAGCTGCTCACATTTTCTGTTTACCTGCAGGACGATCCCATTGGCAATCTGAACACAGCCTTTGAGGTGGCTGAGAAGTTCCTGGACATCCCAAAGATGTTGGATGCTGAAGGTGAGCTTTGCTCTTCCAGCTAGCTTAGCGTAAGCTAACTGCTGTTGTGACATGCAGACATTGTCAACACGCCCAAACCCGACGAGAAAGCCATCATGACTTATGTGTCCTGCTTCTACCACGCCTTCGCTGGCGCCGAGCAGGTACGCTTTGCACACGGGAAGCTGGTGGTGGTTGTCTGACCGCTTGGTGCTTCTGCTGTTTGTCTGACAGGCTGAGACGGCCGCCAACCGAATCTGCAAGGTCCTGGCAGTCAACCAAGAGAACGAGAAGCTGATGGAGGAGTACGAGAAGCTGGCCAGCGAGGTGAGAAACATGAGGTTTGGTCTTAAAATGGCAGCTTTCAAAACCAAAATGTTTCTCGTGTAGCTTCTGGAGTGGATCCGCCGCACCATTCCCTGGCTGGAGAACCGCGTGGCCGAGCAGACAATGCGCGCCATGCAGCAGAAGCTGGAGGACTTCCGCGACTATCGCCGCGTGCACAAGCCACCGCGCGTGCAGGAGAAGTGTCAGCTGGAGATCAACTTCAACACCCTGCAGACCAAACTGAGGCTGAGCAACAGGCCCGCCTTTATGCCCTCTGAGGGCAAGATGGTGTCGGTGAGCACGCGTCGCCACTCAAAGACAATCGATGACCCAAAATGCACGAGTCACACGTTGGCCGCGTCTGCCTCCTGCAGGACATTGCCAACGCCTGGAAGGGTCTGGAGCAAGTGGAGAAGGGCTACGAGGAGTGGCTGCTCACCGAGATCCGCCGCCTGGAGAGACTGGACCACCTGGCTGAGAAGTTCAAGCAAAAGTGCAATATGCACGAGTCCTGGACTGCAGGTCGGTCTCCATTGGCGTCCACTCGTCTGTCACGGCGCCGGATGACAATGTGGAATGTGGTTTCAGGTAAGGAGGGCCTGCTGTCTCAGAAGGACTATGAGTCGGCGTCCCTGATGGAGATCCGAGCCCTGATGAGGAAGCATGAGGCCTTTGAGAGCGACCTCGCCGCCCACCAGGACCGCGTGGAGCAGATCGCCGCAATCGCACAGGAGCTTAAGTAAGACGAGCACTTGGTAACAATGGCGGAAGTCTTCTCGTGTTCACGCTGTCATTGTGCGTGTTAAGCGAGCTGGACTACCACGATGCGGCCACCGTCAACTCCCGCTGTCAGGGCATCTGTGACCAGTGGGACAACCTGGGCACGCTGACCCAGAAGAGGCGGGACGCTCTGGAGGTACTTTAAGGTCTACTGTTAGTGCTGGATTTTGTGAAACAGGTGACACCTTTCTGCAGCGCGTGGAGAAGCTATGGGAGACCATCGACCAGCTGTACTTGGAGTTTGCAAAGAGGGCGGCGCCCTTCAACAACTGGATGGACGGAGCTATGGAGGACCTGCAGGACATGTTCATCGTTCACAGCATTGAAGAGATTCAGGTGCCAACTCATGTTCTGACATTTTGAGCCGGCCACCTTCTCTTCATCATCAGGTCTTATCACTGCCATGTCCCCTCACTCCCTCCAGACTCTGATCACCGCCCACGACCAGTTCAAGGCCACGCTGCCAGAGGCTGACAAGGAGCGCATGGCCACGCTGGGCATCCACACCGAAATTGTGAAGATAGCTCAAACGTACGGAATCAAACTGTCTGGAATCAACCCGTACACCAACCTGTCCTCCCAGGACATCAGCACAAAATGGGACACGGTGGGTGGACGCGTGAGTCCCAACAAATCTTTTGTGGCACCGTGTTTGTGATGCTGTGATGTTGGCGTGCAGGTCAAACACCTGGTGCCCCTCAGAGACCAAATGCTGCAGGAGGAGGTGGCTCGCCAGCAGGCCAACGAGCGGCTCCGGCGCCAGTTCGCCGCCCAGGCCAACATCATCGGACCCTGGATCCAAACCAAGATGGAGGTAAGGCTTGGGCGTCGGTGAAGGAGGCGCACGCGGCGCTTGAAGCTGATGTATCTTTGTGGGCGCAGGAGATCAGCCACGTGTCTGTGGACATCGCTGGCTCTCTGGAGGAACAGATGAACAGCCTGAAGCAATATGAGCAGAACATCATCAACTACAAGTCCAACATCGACAAGCTGGAAGGCGACCACCAGTTGAGCCAGGAGTCGCTCATCTTCGACAACAAGCACACCAACTACACCATGGAGGTAAGTCCCCCTCGCGTCCCACTCCTGTGCTGTCGGCTAACGTGCACCTGGTCTGCCGCAGCACATCCGCGTGGGCTGGGAGCAGCTGCTCACCACCATCGCAAGAACCATCAACGAGGTGGAGAACCAGATCCTGACCAGAGACGCCAAGGGCATTAGCCAAGAGCAACTTAACGAGTTCAGGGCGTCCTTCAACCACTTTGACAGGGTGAGTCTTTCACACACACACACACCATAATTATCAGCGCCTTCACTTGAGCGTCTAAGAACTATGTTTTTGCAGAAGAGAAACGGCAGGATGGACCCAGACGACTTCCGCGCCTGCCTCATCTCTATGGGCTACGACCTGGTGGGCCTCAACGTGCACACTAGAATTTGTGTGCGCGTGCGTGCGTACTTATCAGTGTACATGTCTGACAGGGGGAGGTGGAGTTTGCACGCATCATGACCCTGGTGGACCCCAACAACACAAACGTGGTCACCTTCCAAGCCTTCATCGACTTCATGACCCGAGAAACCGCAGAAACCGACACCGCCGAGCAAGTCATGGCCTCCTTCAAGATCTTGGCTTCAGACAAGGTCTGTGCACACACACATGCAGTATTATACATTTTCATTATTTGTTTTCCATTAATGTTTCTATGTCAAGACTTTATGGACATTGTAGAATACTAAATCACTAACCACTGATGAACTTATCAGACTAATAAAAATAAGCTTAATAAAAAAAGACCAGATGAGCTTACATTGAACCTTTCCGACTTAGAACTACATCACAGTGGAAGAGCTGCGCCGCGAGCTTCCGCTCGAGCAGGCTGAGTACTGCATCAGCCGCATGACCCGCTACGTCGGAGCCGAGAGCCCGCCAGGCGCCCTGGACTACATCTCTTTCTCCAGCGCCCTCTATGGGGAGAGCGACTTGTAAAGAACCTCAGTGAGGTGACCGGGAGGTGTGGCGCCCCCTGTCCTTAAAGAAGGAAATCAACCTTTGTTGTACTTGTGCAGCCGCATGTTTACACTTGTTGTGTAGAGCCCCTCACACACACAAACACACACAAACACAACACAGTGGGTCTGGAGGAGGGATGAGAGCAGCGATGTCATGTTCAGATGCAAAGCATTGTGGGTAACTACAGGTGTAAATAAAGCGGCATGGGGAATGAAGAGAAATGGAGCCTCTTTTTGGAGTCTTAACGAGCACGAGCGCTAACGAGATGCATCATCGGAAAGGTTGTGACGATGGTACGTGGGCCTGACCTCGTTGTCGAGCCAGTTGCTGAAGTGTGACCTTCGTCTGTGCTCCTCCTCCTCCGGAAAATAAACTTGAAATAAAACCTGTCACATTTTAACCATCACAGCACTTTTGGTGTTCCATTTACCAACAATGTAAGCTGCTGTGTGTGCGCGCGCGTGTGTGTGTGTCAAACATTAAAGCAGTGTCAGGCTCAACGTTTATTGACTGAAACATGTTGACAACATCCTTGGAGGTCAGCAATGTTCCTGCTAAGTAAATAATTAATGACCGCAGTGTGACACGCTACCTGCTTAATAACCTCGCAGCAACATGTAGGAAGCACGTCCTGCTAGAGCTTTTGCCACATGACAGGAAGCAAACAACTCATTAAGAGCAATGTGTTGTGTCACCATGGTGACCGGTACAGTTGCATCACCTCCAGGGTGAGGAAGCAGCTACGTGCACGATTAACGTGCATATGTACAGACTATGTATACGACCCACTATGTTCGCATGGTGTGACGTTCAAGTGCACACATGCCGAGTGGGAACATACAGGAGTGATGGGGCACGGCACGTTGACAACAAAAACTACCATCGGGCTTAAGTGTGACGTCTCATCAAACGCTCCCAGGCTGCATCTAGCCAATCAAGGAGCTGCGTCTGGTCAGGTCCACGTTGCTGGCACTGAGTCCTCGACAGTCCGACAGCATTGGCGAGTTGGCGTCCTGTGAACAAAAGGAAAAGTCGACATTTTGTCTTGCGTGTGTGTGTGTGTGTGTAGAGATCACATGCACACCTGTGTGGTCTCCTCAACACTCTTGTTGAGGAAGTTGAGCGAGCTCGCTCTCTTCATCCTGAAAGACAGAAACAGCATAATCATCATTCTCTATTATTATTACCATCCATCCTCATATCATCATCGTCATCATCATATCACTATCATAGGTCACCATTATCCTCATATCATCACCTTGATCTTCATCATTATCTTTGTATCACCATCATTATCCTGCTCATCACTAATCTTATCATCCTCTTCATCAGTATCATCATCATCCTTAACATCCTATCATCCTCATATCATTATCAAAAGTCACCATCATTCTCATATCATCATTCCCACCATATCACCATCAGGTGTGAATGAATGATGGGTTCCCACTTCTCTGAGCGCTTTGAGTATCTAACAATAGAAAAGCGTGATATAAAATCTAATCCATTATTATTATTATTATCACCATCATGATCATACTCATCCTTGTCATTCTCATCCAGTCGTCGTTAATCTCAACATCATCATCCTCTTCATCGCTATCCTCATTAGTACTCTTATCTTCATCACCACCATCATTATCACTGTCATCATTAAAATCGTCACCCTCCTCATTATCATCTTCTCATAGTCTTCTGACACACCCACCCTGGGTTGCGAGCTTCTTGCGGTCCGCTGCCTTGAAGCTTCTTCACCAGCATCTCGCTGCTCCTCCTCAGAGCATCGCGGATCTTACCGAAGGAACCGCTGCGGCGCAGAGAGCCGCTCCCGTCCTGCAAGAAAACCACGCCCACTTCACACATGTCAATACGAGAACGACGGCCAAGAAAATCTAGTGAACTGACCCCGTTCCACTCGGCAGAGTCGTCGGCTTCGCTGGGCCCCCCCGAGCCGTTGCCTCCCTCCCGGCTGTGTCGCCGCTCTCCTCCGCCATCCTTGAGGAGCTCCACCACCTTGCTCTGGTTGATGGCGTCAAACCCCTGAAGAGCAAACGGAAACATTAACCTACAAGAAGTTTCTCTGCAACTCATGGGAGCGTCCTGCGGCTCCACCTGCTTGCGGGACTTGCTGGCGCACTCCTCCAGTGTTTGGGCCGCCTCCAATTTGCCTTGGCGGCGGTAGAGGGCACCCAGACTCTTAAGGGTGGTATTGACCGTAGGGCTGCAAAGCAAAAGGACACAAATTCTCCTGAAAAGCCTGAAGGTGGCAACAGAGAGCAGTCAAAAGTTGCGGCCACTCACCTGTCCACCTTGCACGCCTTGTACCAGCTGCCATATTCCACGTAAGGCCCCGCCTCCTTGCGCTTCCCCTAACAGAGAGCAAATGTCGGTCACTTTCAAGGTGTCGTGCATGAGTGACGATGCCTGCCAGGATGGCTCACCTTGCTTTCCTCTCGCTCCTCCGCGTGCATCCAGATGGGCTTGTTGTCATCTGCGGGAGACACAAACACAATCAATCCTGTTGGGAGGGAGGGGCTAC
The DNA here is from genome assembly GCF_033978785.1 of Entelurus aequoreus. Classification (NCBI taxonomy): domain Eukaryota; kingdom Metazoa; phylum Chordata; class Actinopteri; order Syngnathiformes; family Syngnathidae; genus Entelurus; species Entelurus aequoreus. The sequence goes on along the minus strand of NC_084742.1, from coordinate 29,194,740 downwards.
AGAAAGCGAGGGTGGGAGGTGCGCCGACTTACTGTTGACTGAGCCAAACTCACGCTCGTGCGCTCGTGTCAGGATGTCCTTGTAGAGCGCCTCGGCGTCTTTGAACTTGCCTTGCTTGAGGTAACACGTGGCCTGAGGGCAGACATACACACGCTTCACACACATGCACCGTGACACACAAGAAGAGCACAATGGCTCCCTCACCAGGTTGTTTTTGGTCTTTGCCACATTGGGGTCGTCGGCGCCCAGCTTGGACTGGTAGATCTCCAGGGCGCGGCCGTAGTAATACTCCACCTCCTCATATTTGGCCTGGTTCTGGCACAGTAGCGCCAGGTTGTTAAGTTGCTTGGCCACGTCTGGGTGGTACTTCCCCAACACCTGAGGGAAGGCAGGGCCAACATTGGCGTACTGTGAAATCACGTGGTGGCGACAGGCGCGCCTACCTTCTCTCGAATCTCCAGCGCTCGCTTGCACAAAGGCTCTGCCTCCTTGTACTTGCCCCTCTTCCCATACAGAACTGCCAGGTTGTTGAGGGTGGCCGCCACTGCAGGATGGTCTTTCCCCAGCGTCTTCTCCCTGATGGCGAGGGCGTCATTGAGGAGGTGCGCTGCTTCTTTGTACTTGTTCTGGTCCCTGCATACACAATATGTCAGTGTCAGAATGCAGCCCACTCATGCTGTGCCGGCCATTTATCTACCTGTAGACCAGCGCCAGGATGTTGAGCATGGTGGCCACGTCGGGGTGATCGTGACCCGATGTTTTCTCCAGGTCTTCCAAAGCCTGTTTGCAGAGAGGCACGGCCACCTCGTAGCGGCCCTGCGAGGCGTACTGGATCACCAAGTTGTGCAGGGTCCTGAGGCGGGCAGGGATTTCATAGCCGCCCTGCTGTGCCGCCGCCTCACCGCTGGGCTGAGCTGTGTCACAGGTGGAAGCGGCGAGTCAGGTGACCCGGCACAGACATTGTAAAATGCATGCATGGAGACACCCTACCACCTGCATGAAGTTGGCAGCCACACCGCTCTCAAAACTTTGGTAAAATAGTCTAATTTGTTTGTGCTGCGGTTTGTGCCGTAGAAATGGTTGTTTATGCTGTTTTCGTTTTTGAGGTATTGACATTTTTTTATAGGTCAAAGTTCAGCCAGCCACTGGATTTCTCAAAATTAAACCAAAATTGTCTCATTTCTTTGTGCTGGTTTGTGCCTTTCAAATGATTGATTCTGCAGTTTTCATTTTTGAGTTATAACATTTTCCGGAAGTATATTTTGCTTTAATTGTTTTTGACACGTTTCTTTCGTATTCATTAAACTAATGCGACATATTATTCATATCCTTGTTACTTATGACAGTTTTGGTATTGTAGAAGATTAAAATGTTTTATATGTATCATCATAGTACACATATTTGACTCATACTCAAAGGCAGGAGGACGCTATTGAAATGATTGGTCAGTATAGGCTTTTTTTTTTTCTTTCTTTTTTTACACATTCTTTTGTTTTAATCTGACAAACTCACTAATCTGTCATGTCCAGACAACTGGACAAACTGCATTTATATATACATGCTGTATTAAAAGATGACTGCATGTAGAATAAAAAATATTTTGGTGGTCAGTATAGGCTTTTTTTTTTCTTTTCTTTTTTTACACATTCTTTTGTTTTAATCTGACAAACTCACTAATCTGTCATGTCCAGACAACTGGACAAACTGCATTTATATATACATGCTGTATTAAAAGATGACTGCATGTAGAATAAAAAATATTTTGGCATTTTTTTTAATGTGCAAAATGTTTTATGCGCAAACTGGAACATCAAGTAACAATTGAACATTTAAAGATGAACGCAAAAACAAATATCAAAGTAAACACAACAAATTACGACAACAACATCTTTAGACCTTTGTAACACAGCATTCGGTCAGCCAATGTGCGATGGCATTAACATCATGTTTCTCTGACAGCATTTGCACCACTGCAGACTGGTATATCCTGTCAAAACACCCTGGTGCAGGAATATATGAGTCTTTTGTCCTCATTATTTTTCTTGCAATTATAACTGATCCAGTTGCATCAAAACATACAGTCTGGTGAGTTTTCTTTATTAAAGTAGTGTACACATGTATTTGTGTTTGACTACAGTAGTGACAGAAAAATGTACGCAGTCTAATGTCTCTGATGCTACCACTGTGAGGTGAACTGTATTTTAACAGCTGCCAGGAATAAATAGGATTTTTTCATTTAATTCCAAATCGTTCCTTTATTGTTTTGCTTTGTGCAGGGCGGCTAATTGGGCAGATGAGTTGGCTCTGGATCACCAAACTCCATAAGCGTTTCTACCTGTGATGCCCTCCAGACATTGGGCTGCATCCTGCACATGGAAATCTCCAGATAAAAAAACGCGTTGCACAGCCAGTGTGCAGAGAGTCATCTGTGTTTTTGATGCAGTATTTGCACACTATTTGGATGTTAATTGCAGGCTCCCGGTCACATGTCAAATGGACATGACCGTGACACTCCTTACAGTAGCCTTTTATGTCAATGCAACTGCTGGTGATCGATGGATACAAACAACACTAAGAGCGACCTTTTACAGCAGGGGTCACCAACCTTTTTGAAACCAAGAGCTACTTCTTGGGTACTGATTAATGCGAAGGGCTACCAGTTTGATACACACTTAAATAAATTGCCAGAAATAGCCAATTTGCTCAATTTACCTTTAACTCTATGTTATTATTAATAATTAATCTTAATGAGTTCTCACAATAAATATATATAGAAACAGATAAATATCAATATGCAACACTTTATTTTTATATTTTCTCTAAGTGCACATTTTTCAAATTGAACATTTTCAAATGATCACATCTAAGACAGTCTTGTGAAATCACAATATCCCATTTTAACTAGCTAGCCACTAACATTTTTTAACAAATCATGAATTACTTTGCACCATGTTTGTACAAATAATAACTCATGTAAAATATAAAAGTCAACTCTCAAACTTTTAAATAAATCATGTCACACTTTGAACTGGACACCAAATCTGTTATCTGTTTCTTTGTCAGTTAGTGAAGACCAAGTCTTTAAAATATTTTCTTGGATTTTCAAGTTCTAATTGAGTTTTGTCTCTCTTAGAATTAAAAATGTAGAACAAAGAGAGACCAGCTTGCTAGTAAATAAATACTATTTAAAAAATAGAGGCAGCTCACTGGTAAGTGCTGCTATTTGAGCTATTTTTAGAACAGGCCAGCGGGCTACTCATCTGATCCTTACGGGCGACCAGGTGCCCACGGGCACCACGTTGGTGACCCCTGTTTTACAGTGTCTTGTGCCAGGTAAACACATGTCTGTGTTTTGTTCAAGAGAGAACACAGAAGCTAATACAAATAATAACAGAAGAAATTAATAAATTTAGCTGATGGTTTGACAAAAACAGACTATTTTTGAATCTCACTAATACTAAAATAAAAACAGTAGAAGAGAATGTCGAACAACTACAAATAGACAGACATTTAATGAGTAAAACAAACCAATTTTTGGGTGCAATGAAAGATGAGAAAGTTAATTGAAAATCTCATTAAAAATATACAACATAAAGTGGCAAGAATTACATCAATAATGAATATAGCAAAACATGTTCTGGACCACAAATCACTCTATATTCTCTACTGCTTGCCAGTGTTACCCTATCTGAGTTATTGTGCAGAAATATGGAGAAATAAGTAAAAAAGTACACAGATCAGTTAGAATAATACATAATGAGTGATACACACAGTTATTACAATTACATTGGAGGCAGCCACTACAGTCCACATACTTCAGACAAAAGTCTGTGATTGTTAGTCCAAAGCTAATGAAGATTCTGGAAAAATGAAGGTAATCAGTTATTTTTTTGGTCGTTCTGTGTACTTTTTTACGTTTATTGAACTGTTAGGTGTCTTAGAGTGCCTGCTGGTCATGAAACACTGCAGTAATATAGCAGCAGAGCAAATACAGCAGCAAAATTCTACTTTCACAAAATAAAAGCATGTTTTGTTGTAAGTTTATGAGCTGGAGTATGTCTAGAACTATATATAAACGTATTATTTTGGTTTATTTCCTCAGAAAAACTAACGTCAAAATGATAGCAATTGCATACATTCGGGCACTTCCTTGGTAGCAGTCATGGCGCCTGCTGTTTAGTTGGCCATACTCTCTTTACACATGACTCTGCACCATTTATATGTCTACTGCCCCCGAGAGGCGGTGAAACATAGTTCATGATGCTCATTTGAAACGTTAATCTTTAGTAACTCAAAAAGTATAGCAGCACAACCCATCATTTTAACAGCACAAACAAATGAGACAATTTTTGTATAATCTGGAGCACAAATTAGACTGTTTTAGTCAAAATCGAAGAATGGTGGTTGGCTGGTGACGTCACCGGAAACGTTCAGCTGAAACCACTCAAAAAGTGTAGCAGCACAATTGATAACAAATTCAACCACTTAAATAAGAGTTTTGCGCAGTTGTGCGTGAGCGGGAGGGGGCAACTTCACGGTTACGTTACTTCCGGAAATCCATCCATTTTCCCGTTCGGGGTCGCGGGGGGTGCTGGAGCCTATCTCAGCTGCATTCGGGCGGTAGGCGGGGTACACCCTGGACAAGTCGCCACCTCATTGCAGGGCCAACACAGATAACATTCACACTCACATTCACACACTAGGGCCAATTTATTGTTGCCAATCAACCTATCTGTGCATGTCTTTGGAGGTGGGAGGAAGCCGTAGTACCCGGAGGGAACCCACGCAGTCACGGGGAGAACATGCAAACTCCCCACAGAAAGATCCCGAGCCCAGGATTGAACTCAGGACCTTTGTATTGTGAGACACACACACTAACCCCTGTGCCACCGTGCTGCCACTTCCGGAAATGTAAATATTTAATATCTCGAAAACAGCACAATCAATAATTTGCACAGCACAGACAAATGAGACTATATTGGTTTAATTTGGAGAAATGCGGGAGCTGGCTGAACTTAGATTGACTTATAAAAGAATGTGTAATAACTCAAAGGAAAACAGCGCAAACATCCATTTCAATGGCACACACCAATGAGACTATTCAACAGAGTTTTGCGAGGGTTAGGGGGCCAACTTCACACAAGGTCACCCTACCTGCACTTTGGTCGTCGTCGTTGGGGAACAGGTCGTCCAGGTTGTCCTTGGATGTCTCCCCTGTCTTCTCCTCGCAGGGCAAAGCATCGTCGTCCAGCTTCTTGATGTGGTTCATGAACTCCAGGTGCTTCTTCTCCTCCTCCAGTTGGGCCACGCTCTGCTCGCTGCGCTGCAACTTGTGCTGCGTGGCTGCCAGCTCGTCCCGCAGCCACTGGTTCTCTTGACACAGGCGGCGCACTTGGGCGCGCAGCTTCTGCTTTTCCGATTCCACCGCGCTCAGGTGGCCCGACAGAGCAATGATCACCTGGATGTCAGGCGCCTTGTCAGCTGGTTGCGGACATCAGCGAGGGCGTAGCGTGCATGAGGACACTTACTTGAGCTTCTCCCAGGCCCAGCTCGATGGCCTCCATGCTTTTGCGCAGCAGACCGGACTTCTCCTGCGAGGCGGGAGGCTGAGCGCAGTCCAGCATCGAGTTGAGGAGCTGAGCGTGCTCGCCGCGCAGCGCCTCCAATCCCTGCATGACCGCCTTGGTGTTGAGGACAATCTCATCCTGGCTCAGGCGCTCCAGGGCTTCTTCTCCAGGATACACCATGGTGGACATGGCCCACTTGCTTCAACACTGAAGAAGGAACACAAATATTGCATCTTATCTCTTGAGAGATCACTTTTCTCAGCCAGCATTTCTTGCTCGGTGACGTCATCATTCGTCACCGAGCATCACCTGTCCTCCTCCGCCTCATGCACACGCCGCAATGCAGCACTGGCTTCTCACGCACATCATCAGCTGTTGGAAGGCCCCACCATGACAGACGTCATTAAGACCGACTAGGACTTTTCGAAGCATCGACTGAATACTTGAGTGCTAGCTGACGAAAAGCCTTGAAGTACAAACGTCATTCGTGTTTTAACCCTGAAATACGACGCTATTTCGCTAAAATGTTTCCATTTAATAAAATCGACCAGTGTCCCGCTAACGAAATCACAATCGCCATTCGTGCAGCTAAAAGAGGACCAACAAACCTGCAAACGTTTTTACCTTCATCGAATATTCCAGGCGAACAAAGCGGCGATGTTGTGATGGGTTGCACCGACCTACATCAAGCTCGCTGACGTAATACAAGCCACTTCCGGTTTCTTTCAACATAAAATGCCCGGGATTGACGAATCATAAAAGGTCACAAAATAAAGTCAAATGTCCAAAAAATGCGTGCTTTGCGCTAACGATAAGAAGTGAACATTTCTCAATTCACATTCATAAAGAAGCACGATAAGCATGTCATTGTAATGAAGCAGTGTAAATGTTGCAGTAGTTAACGTGGACCCCGACTTAAACAAGTTAAAAAACGTATTCGGGTGTTACCATTCAGTGGTCAATTGTACGAAATATGTACTGTACTGTGTAAACTGTACTGTTTCATTTAATGAATTCTCGTCCTTTGCAATCTACTAATAAAAGTTTCATCCATCCATCCATCCATGCATCTTCTTCCGCTTATCCGAGGTCGGGTCGCAGGGGCAGCAGCCTAAGCAGGGAAGCCCAGACATCCCTCTCCCCAGCCATTTCGTCCAGCTCCTCCCGGGGGATCCCTACACTGTTTCAATGTCCATTTCTCAGATGATATCATTGTTGATGACTGAAGTGCTGATATCAAGTGAAGCGAAGTGAAGTGAATTATATTTATATAGCGCTTTTCTCTAGTGACTCAAAGCGCTTTACATAGTGAAACCCAATATCTAAGTTACATTTAAACCAGTGTGGGTGGCATTGGGATCAGGTGGGTAAAGTGTCTTGCTCAAGGACACAACGGCGGTGACTAGGATGGCGGAAGCGGGAATCGAACCTGGAACCCTCAAGTTGCTGGCACGGCCACTCTACCAATCAAACCTAACCCCCCCCCGCCCCAACCCCCTCCGCATTCCACCCCCCGGATTGTAAATAATGTAAATAATTCAATGTATGTACTCTGATGATTAACTTGTGTGATGACTGTATTATGCTGATAGTATATATTTATACCATGAATTGATTAACGCGAACCCCGACTTAAACAAGTTGAAAAACGTATTCGGGTGTTACCATTTATTGGTCAATTGTACGGAATATGTACTGTACTGTGCAATCTACTAATAAAAGTCTCAATCAATTAATCAATCAATCCCGAGGCGTTCCCAGGCCAGCCGGGAGACATAGTCTTCCCAACGTGTCCTGGGTCTTCCCCGTGGCTTCCTACCGGTCGGACGTGCCCGAAACACCTCCCTAGGGAGGCGTTCGGGTGGCATCCTGACCAGATGCCCGAACCACCTCATCTGGCTCCTCAATCAAGAAAGTCGTCGTGTCCATCCATTCCTCCATTTTCTACCGCTTGTCCCTTTCGGGGTGGCAGGGGGTGCTGGAGCCCATCTCAGCTGCATTCGGGCGGAAGGCAGGGGTACACCCTGGACAAGTCGCGACCTCATTGCGTATCTCATTTAATTTATTCGAGTGAGAACTGGTCGAGATGTCCGCCAATCCAAACCCTTTAATTTCTGTATTTGGAATCATTCCTGAAGGGATGGAACTACCTGTAGGGGGTCACGCCTTTACCACCCTCCTCGCACACCGCCTGATATTGTTGAAGTGGAAGGAGGCTGTCCCACCCTCAGTCTCCCACTGGATAAGGGACGTGCTATAGCAAACCTGAAGCTCGAGAAAATAAGATATACATTAAAGGCTCTGAAAACAATTTTTTAAAGTGTGGAGACCTTTTTTGACTTTTTTTGACCAATCCTCTACACAAGTGCAGGAAGACATGTACCTAAATATGACTGCCGACGTTTCAGGCCTTGTCATGCTGCTTCTACAGTGTGTTTCAGTTTTCAATTACTTTGTCTCAAGTGCCTTGTATTGAACTTTTTTTTTTTTTTTTTTAACTCTGCGTACTTTTGTACTCTTACTTTTGTTTTTTGTTTTTGAGTGACAACAGGGGTAGGGGATGAAGAGGGTTTGAATTGGTTGTTAATGTGAATGTGAAATCAATAAAAAGAACTATGAAAGAAAGAGATGTCCGCCAGGGGGCATGATCAACACTAGTGATGTAAGGTGTAACATCGTAGAAGAAGAAAAGCGAGACAAAACATGGGAGCATCATGGCCGCCACCTCACAGCACGCGGAGTTTCCTCCAGCCTCACAAATTGACGAAGAAACCCCTCCAACAGACAGCAGAGAACCGGGCAGTCCAAATGTCGAACCGGAGGGTTTGGATTCTGATGAAGACGTAGGCGATGAGGCTGAACCAAAGATTCTGGACACCCCCCAGGACATCCGGTTGGAGGCGATAGCCAACACGGTGGCCGTCCACCCGGGCAGAGACATGCTGGTCTGCGGGGATGTGGACGGCGACTTATACGCCTTCTCCTACTCGTGCACGGAGGGGCTGAACAGGGAGCTGTGGTCTTCCGGACACCACCTAAAGTCCTGCCGGCAGGTGCGCTTCTCCGAGGACGGCCTGAAGCTCGTGAGCGTCTCTAGAGATAAAGCTGTCCACATGCTGGACGTGGAGCGAGGTCAGCTGGTCACGAGGATCCGTGGCGCGCACGGAGTCGCCATCAATAGTCTGCTGCTGGTGGACAACAACATCCTGGCAACTGGAGACGATGGAGGAACCCTGAAGGTAATCGGTCCGGTGTTGAAGTGTTTAGGTTCAACTTCCGTGTTGAACCTTAACACCGTAGGAATTAGGTCAACTCATGTTTGTGTTCTTGTCCGTAGATTTGTCTTTTCCTCATATCGCTAATCGCTATATGTTGCCAGCATACTTGCCAACCCTCCCGATTTTCCCGGGAGACTCCCGAATTTCTCACGATTTCCACCCAGACAGCAATATTGGGGGCGTGCCTAAAGGCACTACCTTTTAGCGTCCTCTCACCTGAAACCTTCACCGCCTACTGAAATGAGATGTTCTTATTTAAACGGGGATAGCAGATCCATTCTATGTGTCATACTTGATCATTTCGCGATATTGCCATATTTTTGCTGAAAGGATTTAGTAGAGAACATCGACGATAAAGTTCGCAACTTTTGGTCGCTGATAAAAAAGCCTAGCCTGTACCGGAAGTAGCGTGACGTCACAGGTTGTGGAGCTCCTCACATCTGCACATTGTTTACAATCATGGCCACAAGCAGTGAGAGCGATTCGGACAGAGAAAGCGACGGTTTCCCCATTAATTTGAGCGAGGATGAAAAATTTGTGGATGAAGAAAGTGAGAGTGAAGGACTAGAGGGCAGTGGAAGCGATTCCGATAGGGAAGATGCTGTGAGAGGCGGGTGGGACCTGATATTCAGCTGGGAATGACTAAAACAGTAAATAAACAAAAGACATATATATACTCTATTAGTCACAACACAACCAGGCTTATATTTAATATGCCACAAATTAATCCCACATAACAAACACCTCCCCCCTCCCGTCCATATAACCCGCCAATACAAATCAAACACCCGCACAACACACTCAATCCCACAGCCCAAAGTACCGTTCACCTCCCCAAAGTTCATACAGCACATATATTTCCCCAAAGTTTGGTACGTGACATGCACATAGCGGCACGCACTTACGGGCAAGCGATCAAATGTTTGGAAGCTGCAGCTGCGTACTCACGGTAGCGCGTATCCAACTCAAAGTCCTCCTGGTAAGAGTCTCTGTTGTCCCAGTTCGCCACAAGCATGCGTATCCAACTCAAAGTCCTCCTGGTAAGAGTCTATGTTTCCCCAGTTCCCCACAGGCCAATGGTAAAGCTTGACTGTCATTGTTCGGGAATGTAAACAATGAAACACTGGCTACGACGTAGCCGCTACGTGTTTGTGTTGCTGCAGCCAGCCGCTAATACACCGATCCCACCTACAGCTTTCTTCTTTGCTATCTCCATTGTTCACTAAACAAATTGCAAAAGATTCACTAACACAGATGTCCAGAATACTGTGGAATTTTGCGATGAAAACAGACGACTTAATAGCTGGCCACAATGGTGTCCCAAAATGTTCGCTACAATCCGTGACGCCACGTGCAAATGTCATCATACCGAGACGTTTTCAGCAGTATATTTCGCGGGAAATTTAAAATTGCACTTTACTAATCTAACCCGGCCGTATTGGCATGTGTTGCAATGTTAAGATTTCATCATTAATATATAAACTATCAGACTGCGTGGTAGGTAGTATTGGGTTTCAGTAGGCCTTTAACGGCCGCATGCTGTCCTCGCTCAGGTCCTATGCTGACCTGAGGACAGTCTGTCGTCACGTCCACTTTTCCTCCACACAAACAGTGTGCCAGCCCAGTCACATAGCATCTATGGCTTTTCACACACACAAGGTAATGCAAGGCATAATTGGTCAACAGCCCTACAGTGAGGGTGGCGTATAAACAACTGTAACCACTGTTACAAATATGCGCCACACTGTGAACCCTCACCAAACAAGAATGACAAACACATTTCGGGAGAACATCCGCACCGTAACACAAAATAAACACAACAGAACAAATACCCAGAACCTCTTGCAGCATGTAAGTAGTAAAACCTATAAGTCGCATCTTAAGTGCACAGGAAGCCAGTGCATGTGAGCCAATATAGGTATAATATGATCAAACTTTCTTGTTCTTGTCAAAAGTCTAGCAGCCACATTTTGTACCAACTGTAATCTTTTAATGCTAGACATAGGGAGACCCGTAAATAATATGTTGCAGTAATCGAGACGTAACGAACGCATGAATAATGATCTCAGAGATGAAAGAAAGCCGTTTTAGTAACACTCTTAATGTGTGACTCAAACAAGAGAGTTGGGTCGAAGATAATACCTAGATTCTTTACCGAGTCGCCTTGTGTAATTGTTTGGTTGTCAAATGTCAAGGTGGTATTATTAAATAGGTGTTGGTGTCTCGCAGGACCGATAATCAGCATTTCCGTTTTCTTAGCGTTGAGTTGCAAAAAGTTAGCGGACATCCATCCATCCATTTTCTAACGCTTATTCCCTTCGGGGTCGCGGGGGGCGCTGGAGCCTATCTCAGCTACAATCGGGCGGGAGGCGGGGTACACCCTGGACATCCATTGTTTAATTTCATTAAGAACTGAGTGCGTAAGCTGTAAGATATCAATCATTTTAGTTATCAAATAATTGAGTGAAACACACTATATAGCCTAAATGCTTAGTTTAAGGAAATATTTAACTTTTAACTATGTTTTGCTTGCAATAAACATCATTTTTTCCCAAGAAATGCAATATTATTATGATTTGCTGTATATGAAAATGATATGCATTTTAAGTCTTTATAAACCCGTATAGGTTTGTGGGTTCCCTGTATGCATTTCCAGTATTCTCACAGCTCTCTTCTGCAAAAGGAAGATTTGGGTTTAAATGTGTTTTACAGGCACCGCCCCACACTTCAATACAATGTTACATATGGAACAATCAGTGAGTTATACAAAATGTACATTGCTTTTTGATTTAGCAAGTCCCTCACTTAGTGTATATACTTGAGCCTTTGTATCATTAATATGAGATTTCCATGACACTTTTCCTACTACTGCAAAAAATCATACATTTCGTTTTACGAGTATTCAAGGATAATCTATTTACATCAAACAATCTTTTAATTTTGATGAATTTATTTTAAACCACTGCTAACAAATCTATATATTTTGTCCTGAATAAAATATGGTTGTGTTGTCTACAAATAAAATACACTAAAACAGTTTGGAATGCATGGTAATATCATTGACACACATGAGAAACAGTATTGGTCCAAGGACTGATCCTTGTGGTACCCCACAACTAATATTATGTAAGACAGATTTCCTATTGTTAACTTCCACAAACTGTTTACTGTTTTTCAGGTAACTTTTGACCCATTCATTAGCCACTCCTCTTTTTCCATATTTATACAGTTTGTCCAATAATAACTTATGATCGAGCATATCAAACACTTTTTGAAAATTTATGAAAATACCTACTATACATTGTTTTGTATCTATTGCAGTTGAAATCAAAAACTCACAATGGCATCCCCTAAACTATGCCCACATCCAGGCAAGGAAAAACTGAGGGAAAAATAATATTATTATATACTTTCTTACGTACACTGAAAACAAATCTGTAGATATTACAATACAAACTGGCGACTGATCTATGGTTGTGGTTTTTACAGTGTATTACTATAAATGGAAATAAGGTACCATAGTCTTTTTACAGTAAAATTCTGGCGACAGCTGCCATTTTTTAAAAACTTACTGGTACATTGCATCTTTACAGCATATTACTGTAATCGAAAAACATTTTTTTAACGGTAAAATTCTGGCGACTGAGTTGCAAGTTTTTTACTGCCAAGTCTATGGTTTTTGTGTTTACTTTGTATTACTGTAAATGAGGAAAATGTACCACAATTTATTTTACTGTGAAATTCTGGCCATTGAGTTGCCAGTTTTTTTACGTAAAATCTATTGTAATTTTTACATTGTACTATTTGATGGATAACTTTGAAAACGTAAGTCAAGCAGATATTTAAAAAATCATTTACATTTTAACAAAAAAAAAGGTTTAGAATGTATGATTTTATAAGTTTGTGTTGCATTATCACAATCAAATCAATCAGCTTTATTGGCCAAGTTGGATAATGGTAAAATTTAAAGATATGCAATTGCATACAGTACATGTATTTTTGTCTGTCAAAGGGGAAAGAATGAATACATTTAGCAAGAAAGGATAAAGTACTTTAATGACGGATATTATTTCCAGGCTTTTGCAGGCCATATACAATAATTTCATGGGCCAGCCCCCAGATCTTGAGTTTGACACCTGTGCTCTAAAACCTACACAATTTTGACATGAAAAGTTGAATGTGTGATCAAATCTAAATGTACTCAAAGGAACTTTAAAACTGCGATGCACTGCGAACATATAGTTTGTGAACCGCCAGGTAGTGAGATAACAGTGTTTTATTGTTGAAAATTATTACCCCCCTCTTATAGTATATGTTTCCATCTTACTTTCTTAAAGCAGACCGGGTGTTGTAATCTTACTGAATATTTAGCATTTACACAGTTTGAGTGTTTAGATGAAGCAGGATGAGGAAATGACAAATCTGTAGATATGAACAAAACGATGAGTTGACCAAGTTGCCACAGCTAGGCGCAGCGCCGGTTGAACTGCAACACCTGCTGGTAATTGATGTCATGATTACTGATGCTTTGGTGTGACAGGTGTGGGACATGCGGCAAGGCTCGGCCATCATGGATGTGAAACATCACGATGACTATATCGCCGACATCGCCGTGGACCCGGCCAAGAGGATCCTGCTCACTGCGAGGTAACAACCGTTGACCCAGCATTGTACACGTCACAAGCCGCCTCTAACACTTTGTCCTGCGCCCTCATCAAGTGGCGACTGCACCATGGGTGTCTTCAACATCAAGAGGCGGCGCTTCGAGTTGCTGTCTGAGAACCAGAGCGGCGATCTGACCTCGGTGGTGCTGATGAAGCGAGGAAAGAAGGTGGTTTGCGGCTCCAGCGAAGGCACCATCTACATCTTCAACTGGAATGGCTTCGGCGCCACCAGCGATCGCTTCACTGTCAAGGCAGAGTCGGTAGACTGCATCGTCCCTGTTACTGACAGTATCATGTGCGCCGCCTCCATGGACGGCTACATCCGGTCTGTTGGAAGTTTTAACTTAGTACTGGGCTACGGACATCGGCATGTTTCTAAAGTTATGTCCCTCCTCCCAACAGAGCGATAAACCTCCTCCCCAACCGGGTCATCGGCTGCATTGGGCAGCATGTGGGGGAACCCATCGAAGAGCTCGCCACCAGCTGGGACAAACGCTTCCTGCTCAGCTGCGCCCACGACCAGCTCATCAAGTTCTGGGACATTTCCACTTTAGCCACGACCACCGTCAACGAGTACCGCAAGAGGAAGAAGAAAGACGGACGCTTGAAATCTCTATCCAAGAAGGCTCTTGGAGACGACAACTTCTTCTCGGGACTTGTAGAGGAGCCGCAGAAAAACGACAAAGAAGAAGAAGACGTGCAGGAAGAGGAGGATGACAGCGATAGCGATTAAAAGACAATGTTAGGTATGCCTTTTATTAATGATTATTGTTCATAGAATAAAAGAGTCAATTGTTTATTTTATTTTATTTTTTTACCAAATATGCAACAACAATGAGCATTTAGTATAGAATGGTGTCTATACATTCACTACAAATGTGTAAATGTTTCAATGGATGTGCAAATTTATGACAGAAAACAATCTAAAATACTTTTATTTTCATAGAACTCTGACCCTGTGACATGAGGAAGGAAATAGGAGATATTGAAATGGCAAAAGTGTCAAAAAGCTGAAGTCTCCTGATAAAGTATAGAACAGAGAGATTATACTTTTAAAGAGATATTAAGGGTGGAAATGTCATTGGGTTAAAGCAGACCTGGGCATTGTACGGCCCGCGGGCCGCATCCGGCCCTTTGCGCATCCCTGTCCGGCCCGCGTGAGGCCAATCATAAATTACAAAATAAATTTCAAAAAGTATCTATGTCGAGTGTGCAATACAACGGTGCTGCTTTTGTTTTGAAAAGCATTATTTGTATTACTTCCGTGTGGATGTATGCGCGTGTGCGATTGTGAGTGAATTGAATGGCGCAATCACAAATTACAAAATAAAGTTTAAAAAACATCTATGTCGTGCGCGCAATACAACTGTGCTGCTTTTATTTTGAAATGTGTTATTTATGCCGTATGTCCGGGGGGAACCTGTGAGTGAAGGTGCATAGAGACAAGTGATGAGACGCTAAAAAAAGAAAAGTTGATGACGAATGGCGTGTTTTCAACAAGACATGGACTGGCAAGTATTTCTTTACATGAATTAATGGTAAAGCCGTGTGCTTAATTTGTGGTACACAGCTTGCTGTGTTTAAAGAATATCATTTTAATCGCCACTACACGAAGAAACACGAGGGAAAATACCGGAATGTGTCTGATGAAGCGTGCGCAAGGGAGGCCGATGCGTTGATGGTAAAACTGCAAACCCAACAAGGACTTTTTGCCATATTTCACACCCCCAGAGATGCAGCCGTCAGGACAAGTTTCGTCATTTCTCACAAAAGCGCCAGAAAAAGTAAGGCGTTTTCTGACGGAGAGTTTATTAAGGAGTGCTTATTGGACTCTGTTGCGCTGATATGCCCGGAGACTTGGACTGTTTTTCGCTAACTTTGGATGAGAGCTGTGATGTACGTGACACCACCCAGCCGCTCTTCTTCTTACGTGGGATAACTGCAGACTTTCAAATCACGGAGTAGCTGGCAGCCATGCAGTCAATTAAAGAGACAACCACAGGTTGTCTCTTGTTCACTTGTCACTTGTTCCCATAGGTAAATGCGTGTTTGGACATGTTAGGACTGAAATGGGACAAGCTGGCAGGTGTGACAATCCAATCACTTTATTTATATAGCACATTTAAACAACAAAATGTTTCCAAAGTGCTGCACAACAATATTAAAAACAATATTCAAATATTATCCTTAGCTCCACCAATGACTGAATAAAAAGAAAAAACAATTACATATAAAACCAATATAAAAAACAATATAAAATAAATATGATTAAAAACTATTTTTAACAACAGATGGTTGTCCAAATCTGATGGGGAAAAATGTTGGATAATGCAGGATAAAGTGACCATCAAAAGCAATCTGCTTTTGTATAAAGTTAAGTTAGGTTCAATTAAATTATTATTATTATCCATCCATTTTCTACCGCTTATGCCCTTCGGGGTCACGGGGGGCGCTGGAGCCTATCTCAGCTACAATCGGGCGGAAGGCAGGGTACACCCTGGACAAGTCGCCAGCTCATCGCAGGGCCAACACAGATAGACAGACAACATTCACACTCACATTCACACACTAGGGCCAATTTAGTGTTGCCAATCAACCTATCCCCAGGTGCATGTCTTTGGAGGTGGGAGGAAGCCTAGGTAACCGGAGGGAACCCACGCAGTCACGGGGAGAACATGCAAACTCCACACAGAAAGATCCCGAGGCCGGGATTGAACTCACGACTACTCAGGACCTTCGTATTGTGAGGCAGACGCACTAACCCCTCTGCCACCGTGTTGCCCTATTATTATTATTATTATTATTATTATTATTATTATTATTATTATTATTATTATTATTATTATTATTATTAATAATTATTATTATTATTATCATCATTATTATTTATCTTACGGTATATCAAAAATAATATTGAGCAAAATTTAATTGAAATATTGTCGTGTGGCCCTCCAGCAGTGCTCGGGTTGCTTATGCGTCCCCCGGTGAAAATTAATTGCCCACCCCTGGGTTAAAGAGACTGTTTGCCTTTCGACATGGTTAACAGTCTCAAACTGTGGTGGTATGCCAAAGAATCACTTGATTAAAGTACAGTGTTTTATTTTCCCTATATTCAAACAGTGTTACTGTTCAAACGGTGTGTAATGTTACAGTGGCCAAACATATTAAATGTACTTTTGCTTTGTTTTTAATGAATACTTAGGCCCACAACGCTACTGAATTTTAAAGTTGGTCATTATGGTGATGCTTGGAGATCCAAGTTGTAAGGTGTCACGTAATGAAAAAAGTTTGAGAACCTCTGGTCTAGGTAGTCTTTGCGAACTTCTGCCCACATTAAAAGCTTGCCTGAGCTATCAGCTGTTGTCCAGTGCAACTCTTAAGGCATTATGGAGTGAGGTTTACAAATACTACTGTGCCTTCACACTAGCTGGCTTTCATTGTTACACTGCTCGTGCAGTCTGACGAATAAGTAATGCCAAACACATCATGATTGGATTTTTAAGCTTCTAGAAATGTCACTCAGTCAAATGTAACTGTGGAGGAAGTCACACAGAGGCATATGTAAAGTCAGGAAAGAAGCAGGTACAACTATTATACAGGCAGACGCAAATGAAATGCAGCAACAGAAACTAATAGCTTTGTAAAGTAATGAGAACAGCATCCCTGTAAACACAAGACAAGAATCAATTTCCATGGACAAAATAGTCGTTTTCCTTGCATATGCAAGGACGAGATTTGGATTTCACAATTGGCTTGAGCACAAAGCGTGTGGCTTTAAGGGGTTGTTTTAAAGGTTAGTTGCATGTTTGGATTATTAAAAATAAGTGATACATTTATTAATTTTAGTTAAAAAAAATAACAACAGAATGTCTCTGGGCTCTACGTTATATATATTTTTTCTAACTTTGACAGGGGTCGTAGCCAATTATTTCCACTCACCACAGTTTGGTAGGGTACTCTAACCGCTAGACCACCAGAGTCACACGTTATGATCGCTGCCATTACAAGTATATCTGAGATAGGTGTGTCTGGTAAGGCGACTATAAGTTTGATATTGATTTTCATACAAAGCAACCTATCATGTATTAATTGACATTTCACAAGCTATGTTTGCTTCATAATTGTTTCTCACATGACGGGGAGTTAAAAAAAACTCCTGATGACCAGTCTAACCCTGTAACCTGCCCTCTTCCTGGTTTGATATAATGTAATGTAAACTACACCAGTACTATAAAGCAGTGTTTGAAAAAATGTATGATCTCACTCACTAGTTTAACAGCAAAGTGCAAACATTTTTTAAATCATTTTTTATTATAAATAGCTCCCCCTTGTAAATGAATGCATCTCACTTTTATCTCGCATATGACTACTGATTGGTCCACTGCTGCCGGAAAGCCAATCAATGAGCTTGTAGGCGGTCTCAAGGGACAAGCTTCAGTCTGAGCAGCAGTTTTCCACTTGGCACAAGTGTTTGACTTGCCTCCATTCAATAGCGTTTGATAGTTTTGGAAGGTAAAAAGTGCAGGGGACAAAAATTGCCTTTTCAAAAAGTCCACAATAAAAATTTAAGTAATGAGCAAAATGATGAGAAAAGGTCACATGTTGATACTAACAACTAATAACACACTTTGTCACCTTCAACACAAAGCTGACAAAGAGTTGTCTTTCAATTTGGCCTGTCAAAATTTAAGAAAGTAACTCATGTGATTAATCACAAACAATTATCAAATTATTCATGTACACACTATATTAATAATGCAATTTATTTTTACCGTACAAGCTCTTTAACCGTAACCTCTTCTTTTTGTATGTGTGTACACAGTACAGCACTTGCCTGTGTATGAAAAGTGCTATATAATTAAAGTTTGATTTGATTTATTTGACCGCTATACGATCAGGGGTCAGATCAATGCATACGCGAGTACAAAAATGAGTGAGGATACTCCAACTGGTGTGCTCGCTGGCAAATTTCACTGCCTAAAATTGCTGTAGTGTAACCTACAAATATTGGGGTCTCTTCTTAAACAATTTTAATCACGTAACCGAGTAATCCGCTGTGATTAATCATTAATATACCAAATTCCAAAGTGTGAATAATCTGAATTAAAAAATAATCACTTGACAGCCCTACTATTTTAAGACTTAGACTTAGACTAGACTTAGACGTCCTTTGTATTGTCATTCAAATTTGAACTTTACAATACAGACAAGAACAAAATTTCATTGCATTTTAAGCATCCATCCATCCATCCATCTTCTTCCGCTTATCCTAGGTCGGGTCGCGGGGGCAGCAGCCTAAGCAGGGAAGCCCAGACTTCCCTCTCCCCAGCCACTTCGTCCAGCTCTTCCCGGGGGATCCCGAGCCGTTCCCTGGCCAGCCGGGAGACATAGTCTTCCCAACGTGTCCTGGGTCTTCCCCGCGGCCTCCTACCGGTCGGACGTACCCTAAACACCTCCCTAGGGAGGCGTTCGGGTGGCATCCTGACCAGATGCCCAAACCACCTCATCTGGCTCCTCTCGATGTGGAGGAGCAGCGGCTTTACTTTGAGCTCCTCCCGGATGACAGAGCTTCTCACCCTATCTCTAAGGGAGAGCCCCGCCACCCGGCGGAGGAAACTCATTTCGGCCGCATGTACCCGTGATCTTGTCCTTTCGGTTGTAACCCAAAGCTCTTGACCATAGGTGAGGATGGGAACGTAGATCGACCGGTAAATTGAGAGCTTTGCCTTACGGCTCAGCTCCTTCTTCACCACAACACCATTTTAAGCATGTTTTCCAAATAAAAAATATTAAAATGGGCCCTGCGTGCTGGGACTTTCAGTATGCAGCCCTTGGTGGAAAAGTTTAGACACACCCGGTGAGTGTAAAGAGATTATAGTTAGACTGACCATACGTCCTCTTTTCCCCGGACATGTCCTCTTTTGTGGGGCTGTCCGGGCTGTCTGGGCGGGGTTTCTTAAATGCCTCAAATGTCTGGTATTTTGAGTTAGGGTTGCGTGTATTTTCAATGTACGTCCAGGGTTAAGAAGGGGTTAAAAACAAAACAAATTGTGAAGGTGTGCCCACGCAGCAACATTCGTGAGGGAGGGGCAGAGACAGAGAGCGAGACAGTCGAGAGACAGACAGAACACAAGAGAGAAGCCGAAACGTAAATGCAACTTCACGGATGATTTGCGGGAAAAGTATCTGTGTTTTCGTCCTGGCCGTGACACATGGAAAGCAGAATGCACTGTGTGCAAAGCAGGAAAGTATATATCTGTGGCAAATAAAGGGGCCAACTATCTACAAGCCCATATCGACACTACAAAGCACAAAACAGCTGTGCAGGGCGAGAGCTCGTCTGCTGTTTTTTGTTTAAATGTAATTAACTTGTTTTTTGCATTATTTATGTTTAGATTATATACAAGAGGTTATTTTTAATATTTCTACCTCTGCACTTTTTTCCAAAACTGTGAATGTTACAGAATATAAGTGACTACTTTTGTTATACTGTCAAGCAGTGTTGGCGTTAACACACTTTTTGTGTCTTTTTGACGCATCGAAATCAGAAAGGACGCAGATTTGATTTTTGATTTTTTTACCGTTTGCGGCCCACAGCTATGTTTTAAAGGCCCACGGCACATTCTAAAAATACTATTAAAATAAACAAAAACATAACAAAAGTGAAATAAAAAAGCTTACAGGTGAAATGTAATTTAGAAACAGTTGCAATGTTGACTAATAAAACAAAGCTGTTTTTTTTTCTTTCAAACGGTCATTGCTTAAAACATATTATTGAATCAATATCAATGTTATTATGAATTATTGACCTATCCAAAGTTACGATTACTTCACATCAAATATTCCACTTTAAAAAATATTATTGGTGGGAAATTTTGCATATTTTGTGTGTTTGCCATAAAAAACATAGTTTTGTTTGACAAAAAAGGGCGGAAAACAAACAAACAAAAAAACAACATAAAAAAACTAAAACATTTTGAAATGAGGAATGGATCTGAAGTTGATGTAGACTCCAGAGATTTAAGCGTTAAATATAAAATGTATGTATGCCCTGGCACACCATTATCATCATTTCATGACTGAAGCAAAACACTTTTTACATACTGAAATAAATACACCTATACATCTTATTAAATAAAAACATAGAAAAAACTACCAGCAGCGAGCGGTAAAGTTTAGATCCATGAAGGAAAGAAGAAAGTGAATGAATGTTTATAACTGAATACATTTACATATGTATTATACACATTTGTTTTCTTTTGTATTATTTTTTTTAATTAATTAATTAACGTTTATGACAACCTTTTTCCAAAACACAATATAGAATGTGAGATATAACAGGATAATGCATTCATTTGTCATTTGTTTTCAAAACGCTTACAAAAAAGTGGGACCGGACCCCAAAAATTTACTGTGGGACCCCATTTTTATGACTTGATGGGGTCCCTGGGACCCCATTTTGAAAATTCCTAGCGCTAACACTGATGTCATCAACAGAGGAGAAAAAATGCTTTATTTAAATAAATATATTATTTATAAAGCAAGTTCGAGTATCATTGGCAAATGTTCACCTAGTCCTGGCCTTGGCGTGCTGCCCGCCTTGGCCCGCATATATGTGTCCCCTTTTTGGGATTTCAGAATATGGTCAGCCTATTAGTTATAGGGAAATAACAGAAGGATTATCAGACAATTGGTGTGTTTAAATAATGGTAAGGGTGAAGGTAGTTTTGGTAAATAAACTGGTAAATAATAATGTAACATTATTAGTGCCACAAGGGTTAGCATGGAAGGTGATGTCCATCCATCCATCCAGATTCCATCCTGTTGGCGGTAGATAATAAATGCACCCCAGTTAACCAATTTAAATTAAATAAATATGGATGAAATTGTGAAAACCGTCAGTAAATATGAAAGTATGAGTATGATAACTGGGATAAATATAGAAGAAAATAATTAATAATGGGTTAGCATCTCTAGCTACACTCCATTTCAAAAGGTGGCGGTAATGCGCAACGGAAGTGACATCCCAATTGCCTATAATAATAATACAAAATAACAGAAGAAGAAGACGCGCGGATGCCGGCGGGAAGAGGAGCGTCACGTGACAGCAGCGTCGTAGCCGCTAAGCTTCCGGTGGAGCTGAGGAAGTTAAGCGTTTTCTTCTTATTTAGCAGCGATAATAACGCTCTAGAAGGTGAGTCGTGTCTTCATACATTTACGTATTTTTTAGGATACTGAAAGTGGCTCGTAGCGAACACTTAAATCCTACAGGAGAGGTGAGTCGCCACCAGTTAGCTCACGTTAGCAATATCGTTAGCGTGCTAGTATTTGTAAACAATGCGGCATCCTGCTGCTAAACGCGAAATAATGGCGAATTTCATGTTTAATGTGTAACGATTTTCCGACATGACATGTCCTAGTTGTCACTTTCCGCCTGCTTCGTTCACTCGAGCTACGGTCAGAAATTTTATTTTTGGTTAGCAAGACGACCAACAATGGCCATGTGACACAGTCATGTCTGGTTGTTTGTGTGTGATTGTTACAAACCGACATATTGAGACTAATAATCGTGTGCAACTTTTTTGTACAGGATGCCAGGCAAAATGTGTCACGGTTTCAAACCAGGAGACCTTGTGTTCGCCAAGATGAAGGGCTTTCCTCACTGGCCTGCCAGGGTAACACACCAACTCACAAAAGTGGGAATCACTCTATGATAACGTCTGCCTCTCATTCCCGCTACAGGTCTGTAAGTCAGATGATGCACACAAAAAGCGTGTTCCTGTCTTCTTTTTTGGGACTCATCAGATGTACGTGTGCACTACCTAGTGACATCAAACCTTGTATGCAGTATGGTCAATTAAATGAACTGTTGTTGTGTTTTCCAGAGGTCACATCCCCCAAGAAAACATAGTCCCGTTTTCTGGTAACAAGTTGAAGTATGGCAGTGGCGTCCGCATCAAAGGCTTCACTGAGGGGATGTGGGAGATTCAGAACACTCCAGGAGTTGGAAGTAAATCAAAAGTCAGTGTGTCTCTTAATATTCACCAAGATTTTTGCACACAATATTCCTGTATTAAACAGAATATAGTAACCTGAATCGGAAAACTTTTGAGACAGAAAACAATTTGATCAAATTGCCAGTTCCAAATTATGGTAATTTTGCAGTTATTAAAAAGCCAATTGGGACCCCTATCTTGTGTCTGCGGATTAACCCCGTTAGCTAATGCAAAGACATACATGTTAAATTGAACCTTGGCTAAATATAAAGTGGTTGTTGTGCATGCTTACTACTCACATGGCAAAGGTTTGTGGGATTTGTATGTGTCTTGCATGACGGGAACAGTGGTGGTAACTTTTTACAAAATAGTTTTGCACCAATTTTGAAAGTTTGGACAGTTTTTGCATTTTTGCCAACCAGACCTCAACCATAATTACAGCTCTGTTCGTTGACACCACAAGCTTGAATATCGTCTGGCATGAGGTACTAACTTATTTTTTTTTAAAAACAATTTACAATTATCTATAATCCCCAGCAAGAAAAGCTAATTGCACAAAATTCAAAGGTGTTGACTACCAATGGTCGGAATGAGCAGAATACGCCTAGGATCCGCAAACGTAAAGCAGGAGTTCACGGAAGAGAGCCCGGAACCAACCAACTAAATTAGATTATAGTCATTTTCATTTACACAAGGAAAGAAAACTCAAAAGTTCACATGGATATTTAGGACATGAGGAAGGAGAGCTATATAAATAGCAATGATTTGGACAACAAAAACTGATAAACAGCATGATGACATGAAAAACCTAACAAATCACGTTAGGAATTAAATGGGGAAAAAATTAATGGGTTGGAAGAAAAATGCTTTAAACATGCAAAATAATAAAGGATCCGATCCCATATCACAAATAATGTGCAAGACTGATAATTTCGAGAAGAACACATGATTAAACAATATAATTGTGACTGCGCTCCACATTACACACAGGCTGTTTGCCATTTGAGCGATACCAGGAAGAGAACATAACAATGTTGCTTCAACAGAGAAATAGATGGCCAACTTTCTGAAACCTACGGGTAGATGTAAATGTCAACAACATTGATACGTGCATTCCAATGTCTGGCAGAAATAACACCACTTATGTCATTGGTTATAATCACAAACCAAAAAAAACGAGGAAAAAGCATGCTGGGGGTGAGGATCACTCCTGTGGCTAAGAGGGTTTCCAGTCTTACAGCATGCTTGCAGCACAGATGCTAGAGTTAACTTTGTGATGCGTTTTTTAAATGAATGCGCCACGTATGATCAAAATGCGTAAATATTAAATGTTATTATAAATGGGCCTGTTACTACATTCCATATATCCTTACGTCATGCATATAAAACCTTAATGGAGGTGTTTGGGTGTTTTTTTAAGGGCTTTACAGGCGGAATTGCACGGCTTCCTTAGGCTCCATTGTAAGCAAACTTAAACGCATTTATTTATTATTTAGAATGCAAAAAAAATCAAAACAACATCCTTCGTCATGTCTCCCATAATGATTGTGAACAATAGGCAGAATTCACAAAAAAGTGCAGTTCCCCTTCAAGTGGTGGCCACAAGACTGTCAGCTGCATGTTTGAGACCACTTGTCTACATGAATGAGCATCTGTAAAAACACTGACATCGCTACGTAAACACAGGACTTAAGGAAGCAATAAAAAACTTTGATTGCCAACTCTAAAGACTACATCAAGTCAAACGGAGAACCAGAAGAAGCGGAATACTTGTTGTCAAAGACCTCAGGGCCACGGACAAATTTTGAAAATGACATAATTTTGACTTCATGGAAATAAAAACTACAACTCCCCAAAGCTTGATGTTAGCTGAACTCTACAAAAACAGATTAGGTTCAACAATTAAGCAACAATGTACTCTTATTTCATTACTCATAAAATGATTTTATTTTATTTGTATCGTTATTTTAACACGTTCTTTCATTTTCAGAGATTTGTGTAAACTGCATAAAGTGGATCAAGTTCAGGCAGCTATTCACTTATTTTGCATGTTGTCTAATTTCAGCAAGTCTTTTTAGTATTTTAAAGAAATACAGTTGATTTGGAGCATGTCAAGTGCCCTTTGTTTATTATTTTGACCAGTCACTCGCCAACAGTGTTGCCAGTTACTTTGAAAAAGTAATCTAATTACTGATTACTCCTTTAAAAAGTAACTTAGTTTACTGAATACTGTATTTCAAAAGTAACTGTTACATTACAAGTTACTTTATTAGTTACATGTTTGTAGCAGTTCCTCTGCCGTGGGTTCCCCTGACACTGACAGCCTCGCACTAGAGCACAGGAAGACTTGTTTAAACAATCTTTTATTTTCGTTTACACACAGCGACAGTGCTCTGCTCCGCGACTTTTCAGTCTCTCCAGCTTCTTTTTAGCGTGCGTCTCTCGCGTGTCTCTCCAGCATGTGCGTGTGTGTCATCTGCTCTCTTTTTCCATCTCATGGCCTCGGACGCTGCTGATAAAAGCAACAGCTGGGCAATCTACTCACCTGCCAGCTGGGCTTCGAAGCCGGGCCATACACACTCCCTTCCCGCAGGAGGCGCGCCGACCACGCCCCCCTCCCCAATGTTGTTGCCAGCACAAAGTGTACAACAAACCTTATTACGATTATCTTGAGCTGACAAAAAGTCAAAATCATACAGTATACTTAATAACATGTAAACAGTAATATTATTACTGCTTGTGGATGAAAACACGTTTTGTGTGCAAGACAATAACATTCACAAACACAATTTTGTGTGCCTGATTTACAATTTTGGTAATCGAATAGATGATAATCCAGTGCGGGAACTGGAAGGTATACTGCCCTCTTTACAGTTAATTACAACTTTTCTTTGTGCCTTGTGTTCTCAGATTACAGCCAAGACGGTGTCAAAAACCACTCTTGCAAAATCAACTGCTGCTTCTAAAACAACCTCTGCTGCCAGAAGTACACCTTCCAAACGTACCTTCACAAGTAGTTCTAGCACTAAAGCAACTTCAAGTGGCAGAACTTCACGTGCAAATTTAAATGTGGATGCTAAGAGCACTGCTGTGAAACCAGAGTGTGATGTTGAAACTTCACCTTCGGAAGCTACTTCAAAGATTGAAAGTCTGCCTGCTGCTAGCACAGTGGAACTGATGGCGTGCGCAGCAGAATGTGTCCCAACTCAAATGAGTCTTCGTATTAGCACTTCAAAGAGCCACCAAGAAGCCACCTTGAGCAAAGCTGAAGATGTTCCAAGAAGATCTTCATCCAGATCAGCTGCACAAACACCAACCGATGATCTTCTCCAGAAGGCCTCTAGTCCAAAAGGTGGCGCTTCTGCAGAGGGGAGGAGACGAGGAAGGTCAAGAAAACTCTCTAAAGAGAAGATTGCTGTGGAACAGGTTGGATGTGCTATGAATGTTCTCTACTGCTAGGTCTACTCATAATGTTATTGATTTTGTTTTAACTCTTGTCTCCTGTGTTGTCTCTGTCAGGCTGCAGACAACCAGACAAGCAATGTGCCTATGACTGAAGAGCATGATGCAAGCATGGAGGACCTTAAGTCGTGCATGGTCAAATGTAAGAAGAGTCGCAGTTCTACTGGCCCTGCAACCAGACTCACAGACACTGCAAGCAAGCCAGTGAGCACTTTAATCAAAAGGGCAAAGGGGACTAAACGTCCAAGAAAATATTTGTCCCCTTCAACTGCACAATTGCCAGCAGAAGTCCTTCACATTCCCAAGAAATCTTCCAAACCAAACGATGGTGCTGCTGCAGAGGCGCGGAGACGAGGGCGAAGCAAAGCCTTCGCCGTGAAGAAGAGCCAGGTAGTCAAAACATCAACACTTGTTTCACATGTTTTATCCCCGCATAAATATCATTCACCCTTCCCAGAATCCTTTCAGTTTGGTTTGATTGTCTCTTTCATTGCATGTTGTCTATCAGAGCACTGATGCACCACTCATCTCTGAAATCGACCCTTTGTGCAAAACACACAACCGCATATCCCAGACTGCTACCACACTGACTCCCAGTAGCATCTGCATAGATGCACAGGAGGAGACTGAGCCAGAAGAGAAAGATAAGCAACTAGACAATATGCCAGTGGAGGAGCAGCCGATGGACCTAAGGGAGAAGACACGGCCAGAGAAGGAAAAGCAGCAAATGCAAGAGGCAGAGGAGTCAACAGGTAGAAGGGGAGCTAACAGGAAGAAAACAAAGGAGCCGCTGGAAGAGGAAAATAAGCAACTAGTTGAGATGCCAGAGGAGAACCAGCAGCTCGAGGAGAAATCAAAGAAGCTAACCGAGGAGTCAATAACGGAAAAAGAAGTTGAGCGGAGGAGAAATGAGGACAAGGAGATGGAGAAGAAGAAAGCATTAGAGGAGGAAAATAAGCAACCAGACAAGATGCCACAGGAGGAGCAGAAGGAGATGGAGGAGAACACGCGACTAGGAGAGGAGAACCAGAAGAAGCTAGTGAAGGAGTCTCCAATGAGCAGTTTAATAAAAAGGTTGACGCAGGAGGAGGAAGAGGAGAAGCAACCAGACAAGATGCCAGATGAGGAGCAGAGGGAGACGCAGGAGAAGATGCGAATAGGAGAGGAGAAACAAAATGAATTGGAAGAGTCACCAATGAGCAGTGTAGTAAAGAGGTTGACAGAGGAGGAGAAGCAACCCGACAAGATGCCAGATGAGGAGCAGAGGGAGACGCAGGAGAAGATGCAAATAGGAGGGAAGAAACAAAA
Source organism: Entelurus aequoreus (assembly GCF_033978785.1). Lineage (NCBI taxonomy): Eukaryota > Metazoa > Chordata > Actinopteri > Syngnathiformes > Syngnathidae > Entelurus > Entelurus aequoreus. The sequence continues at coordinate 29,167,465 of NC_084742.1, read as the reverse complement.
TGAGCTGGAGGAAGAGTCACCAATGAGCAGTTTAGTAAAGAGCAATACTCAAGAAGAAGAAGAGGAGGAGGAGAAAAAGCAACCAGGCAAGATACCAGGGGAGGAGCAGGAGAAGATGCGGCAAGGAGAGGAGAACCAGAAAGAGCTGGAGGAGAAGTCATCAATGAGCAGAAAAATAAAGAAGAAAATAGAGGAGCAACAGAAGGACCTGATAGAGAAGATACAGCCGGGGGAGGAGAAGCAGCTGCTGGAAAATGCCGAAGAGTCAACAGGGAAAAGAGGAGCTAAAAGAAAGAGAAAAAAAGAGGAGATGGAGTCGGGAGAAGAGAAAATACCTCAAGGAGAGGCGAACCGGCGGCTCGAGGAGAAGATGGTGCCTGAAGAGAAGTCAATAACGAGAAGAGGAGCTGAGAGGAAGAAAAATGAGGATAAGGAGACTGAGAAGAAAAAAACGTCGGAAGGGGAAAAGAAGCAACCAGACAAGATGCCAGAGGAGAAGACGCGACTACGAGAGGAGAAGCAAAATACGCTGGAGGAGGAGTCAGCAATGAGCAAGGGAGTAAAAAAGAAGACCGATGAGAAACAGAAGAACCAACTAGAGGAGAAACATAAAGACCTGGAGACAAAGTCAACGACAAGTAAAGGAGTTAAGAGGAAGAGAAAAGAGGAGGAAAGAAAGCAGGGAGAGGAGGAACAGAAGAAACGAGGAGAGGAGTCAACAGTAAGCAGAGGGGCTGAGGGAAAGAGAAAGGACAAAACGAAGGACCCACAAGAGCCAAATAAGCAAGTAGAGGAGGAGCAGAAGGTGCTGGCAGAGGATTCAACGAGAAGACGAGTTGAGAGGAAGAGAAAAGAGGAGATCCAGCAGGAAGGAAGTGTTGTAGCAAAGGCAGAGGAGGTGATAACCGCTGAGAAGCAAAGCAGGAGGAAAAGTGAGGAGGGTGGCAGCAAGAAAAGGAGGAAAGAACAGGAGGCAGCAGAAGAGAGGAAAAAGAGGAGGAAGGAAAAGGCAACAGAGGACAGGAGAGAAGCCAGAAGGAAGTCAAGGAAAGATAAGGACACAAGGGAAAGAGGAAGGACAACTGAGGCGGGGAAAGATGGAGCAAAGAAAGGGCATGTGGATGAGGAGGTAAGTCTTTTTCTTTACTGGATGTGCAATGATGTCATGACCTTATAATGGTGTCTCTTCTAGCGACAGCAGCGTCTGGCTGCCAAGAGGGAGAGCTTGCTTAAATCTTTGCGAGGTCTGATGAAGGAAAGCTCCCCCAAGAGCGTCACGTGAGACCACAACACATGCTGTCACTGCGGCACAGGAGCAGCCATGACACGTCTACTTCCTGTCTTCACAGGAAGTCCACCACCAGATCCAAGACGACGGCCAGAAGTCACAAGATGCTCAAAGAGTCCAGCGTGAGGAAGAAAGGTTTGAAAGTCCGAGGAAGCCAACCACTTGTGAAGGAAGCAAAGAAAAACCAAGAAGCAACACAGTCAAAGAAGTCGGCCAGCCAAAGCGATGACAGCAAAGTTAAAGAAAAGACACAGGCAGACGAGAAGAAGTTGATTGGAAAAATTGTGAAAGCAACGACAAAGGTTCAAGTAAAGACGATGTTGGGCGGAGCTACGCTGCAAGAGGAACAGAGGAAGAAGACGCTGAAGGCCGACGACACCAAGCTGCAAAGAAGCTCAAAGGAGGCCAGGAAACCTGAGCGACTGACGACAAATGACAAGAGTGCAAGGAACGGCGGCAGCGACCAGGAAGGGAAGAGCAAACTGCGTGATGATGTGAAGAACAACCTGGAAGAAAAGAAAAAGGGGGACAAGATGGCCACCAGTGAAAAGGATGGCAATGCAGCATCAAAACTTGCCAAGCAGCACAGTGGCGGGAGAAGTCATAAACAAACCACACACGCCGCCATGCAGAGTGGCGTGTCAAGCGGGGATGCGGCAGAGGATAGTCGGCAGCAGAAGAACAACTCCAACTTGACGCTAATCGATTCTACTCTGCACAGAATCCATGGAGACATACGCATTTCTCTCAAGGGTGACAATCCAGTAAGATGCGCTCTCTTGCTCACTCACTTTTACAGACACACAATCACACACTGATTACGTTTGTCCCATCAGGACGTCAGCAAGTGTCTGGCAGCGTTGGATCAGCTCAGTGGCATCTATGTGACATCTCAACACGTCCAGAGACACAGCGAGCTAGTGTCTACTCTGAGGAAGGTATGTACACACTCTACTTATATAACCCAGATGCGCTGCGCCGCAACGCTCAGCCCAGTTTGTCCTTTTTCGCCGCTTCGCGTGCAGATGCGCTTCTACCGCGCCAACCAGGACATCATGGACAAGGCAGCCATGCTGTACAACCGCTTTAAAAATGCGTTCCTCCTTGGCGAGGACCAGGAGGTGGTCAGCGCCGCTTTTCTGCGCTCGCTGCTGGAGGAAAAGGAGCGTGAGAAGGCAGTGTGCTGTGATGAGGGGGCTGGGCTTGAACAGAAGCAGGTGGGGGGTGAGGAAGAGGAGGTCCAGAAAAAGGAGACACTTTCAGGTTTCTTATTATGATTTTAATGTCAGAATGAACAATGACATTGTTGTCGCTGTCACTAATAGTGACTTATCTCTTTTGCAGTGGACTGAACCAACAACCGTCTTTTCCTCTTTGACTGACACCTCAGCTCAGGGACCGACATCTTTTCGTAGTTTTGTACAGTGAGATTTTATTCTTGATTTTACTTGAATGTGTTTTTATTCGTTTTTTTTTTGTTTTTTTTCTTATAATAGACATGGGTTGTGATAACTGATGACTGTGTGTCACTGTTTCCTTCCACAGAACTCAGTCAGTCTTCAGCAAATAAATAAAATGCTTTGATGGACACCTGACTTGCATGTAATGACTTGTATTCACATAATAGTCGTAATTTATTTTTTATTTTAATTTATTTCTAATTTTGGGATAAGTAAAAATCTTTTTATCTAACGTTTTGGAACTGAACGAGAGGGAGGGGAAAAAACAAGTGGGTGTGTAAAAAAGGAGGAGGCGTGTCTGCGTGTGAAACGTACACGGAAGTAGCGCGCGCACTCAAATAGAAATGAGCTGCTGGAGGAGCAGACTGAACCGCAAGTGTGTCTATCTGCGGACGTGATGGAGGGCGGGAGAACGGACGTGGTCCACGAAGACAACGGAGCGCGCGCCGAGGACGAGGTAAGACTTGATCGACGAGAATATTTGTTCGTTTTCTGCGTGCGCTTTGTCACGACACCCCCACACTTCCTGGTTTATCATTCCTTGGCTGGATTCTTGTCTTGCTTTGGAAGATGCAGAGGTCCTAAAAGGAGATGTGGAGTTCGAATGTCATGGGAATTCTGGTTTGTCACCCAAAAAATCCCCATAGATAGGGGTGCCAATAGGAATTCTGGGCCCCATGGGGAAAAAAACTCACTTTTGGCCCACCTGGGCAGCTGTAGTCCCCACAATCCGATTTTTGGGGTGGCGCTGTCACTCACTTTTTTACCTCTATCGCGCCCAGGTCCTACTGGAAGCTTTTGGGCAGGTCTTGTGTCTTTAAAGATGATATCCCACAGAACCGGCCTGACTAATTGATGGACACCTGATACTCTGGCAGGCCGCACACGTAGATCCTATTTCCTCTCTTTTTGACCAGCGCTCCTGAGCCGCAGTCCGCCATGTTTGCGGTGCTGTGAGCGTCCATTGTGTCTGCGTGGATGTGCTGATGCGGCAGGTTTAGCAGCAGTAGTCTGGAATTTAGGGAATGTGTACCACAGCAGGAAAGTGTAAAAGGAGTAAGTGTCCAGCAATTGTGATTGACAGAGGTAAGGTTTTAAGGTCAGAGGTCATTGCCAGGGTGTGTGTTGGAGCTGTTATGCAAGTGATTGCTATAATTAGCTTTCCTGGGAATGCACACACACCCACAGTAACAATAAAGTCACCATGGTGACTGACACCAGCGTATTTCTGTGCAGGACTGTTTTGAGGATGCTTACGACCACATTCCTGTGTAAGTAACACTCCACACACTATCACTTCCTGTGTGCACGGCCATCACTTCAGTGTGTGTGTGTGTGTGTATGCAGGGCCTGTCACATGGACCTGCAGTCTGCCATCCAGGAGACTCAATGTGCCCTCAACTTGGTCCTCAACGACAAGTTCTCAGAAGCTCTGAACCTCCTAAAGCCATGGTTTGATTGATTGATTGAAACTTTTATTAGTAGTTCGCACAGTACAGTACATATTCCGTACAATTGACCACTAAATGGTAACACTCGAATAAGTTTTTCAACTTGTTTAAGTCGGGGTCCACGTAAATCAATTCATGGTAACCATGGCAACATGGCAGCCATCATACTGCTGTGTCAGTCTGCTGTATAACGTGTGTGTGTGTGTACATGCGTAGGTGGCGAGACAGCATGTACCACGCATTAGGCTACAGCAGCATCTTGGTGATGCAGGCCGCCATGACTTTTGAGCACACAGACATCCAAATCGCCATGGCGACAATCAAGGAGGCATTACACACTTGTCAAAGGTCAGATTGACCACACACATTTACTGTAACCTTGTGGGGGGGGGGCACTGTGAACCTTGCACTGTGTTACATTCAGGTTTCGCAAGAAGACCTCGATGGTTGGTTCCCTGGCCAGTCTGATCAGCAAGCAGTCCAACTTCCAGGAAGGTATATGCACAAGGCACGTCCACAGTCCCTGCCCCCCTCATCCCCCCAGCTGACCCCATGTGAAGCGATGGCGTCTTCTTTTCATCCTCAGAGGAGATGCACGCTGAGCTCTGCTATGCCGAGTGTTTGCTGCAAAAAGCCACGCTGACCTTCGTGCAGGTGACGTGGTGCCGCCGCCACGACGCCGCCGTCACATCACTATAATGTTCTTTTTTTGCAGGACGAGAACATGATCAGTTTCATCAAAGGTGGCATAAATATAAGAACCAGCTACCAAATTTACAAGTTAGTGTCTTTCTCTTATTTTTCTTCTCTGTCATGTTTTCATGGTGTCTGACTTCCTGTCTCAGGGACTGTCTCAACGTGCTGAACGTTGCTCAGGACTTAAGCGGCCAATCAGATTCACTCAGGCAGTTTGAAGGCGGAGTCAAGCTGGGTATTGGCTCTTTCAACCTGGTGGGTGTTTTTCCAGAGCAGGGATGATGTGAAAAGCATCACTGTTGTTGTTTTTGATGTTGTTGTCAAAGTAAAATGTGTTGTCCATCAGATGCTGTCACTTCTGCCGCAGAGGATCCTGAGATTACTGGAGTTCATGGGCTTCTCTGGAAACAGGGCAAGTTGACATGCACTAATGGTCATGTGCACGTGCGTGTAGATAACTGACAAGACACAAATATTCCAACAGAACTTTGGGTTGTCCCAACTGAGAGACGGAACGTCCATCTGTGGTTTGCGCTCCATTCTGTGTACCCTCACTCTGCTCTTCTACCACACTTACGTCTGCCTGGTGCTGGGTACGTGTGTATATGTATGTATATATATATATATATATATATATAGTATAATATATATACATAGCATATTTTATTTATAGTATACATGTATTTTATATATATATATATATATATATATATATATATATATATATTATATTACAATATATATATATATATATATCAGTGGCGTGCGGTGAGGTTAATGTCTGGTGAGGCACTGCATCATCACAGTCAGATTTACAAACATATGAACCCTAAATAGTATCTTATTCACCATGTGATTGGCAGCAGTTAACGGGTTATGTTTAAAAGCTCATACCAGCATTCTTCCCTGCTTGGCACTCAGCATCAAGGGTTGGAATTGGGGGTTAAATCACCAGAAATTATTCCCGGGCGCGGCGCCGCTGCTGCCCACTGCTCCCCTCACCTCCCAGGGGGTGAACAAGGGAATGGGTCAAATGCAGGGGACAGATTTCACCACACCTAGTGTGTGTGTGACAATCATTGGTACTTTAACTTAACTTTAACTTTACACTTACAAACTGTAGCACACAAAAAAGCACATTTAATAAAAAAAACGTTATTATGGTTTTACCTTTATTAATAAGTGCGGGAACAGTGGTGTTCGTGTTGGAAGAGTTGTGAATGAATGAAATATGAAATCCGTGCTGCAGTCTGCAAGTGTACTTAATGTTGTGTCCCTGCGGTCGTTCGTGGCTTCTCCAGCGCGAGCATTGTTGTTTGTGCACTTTTTGGCTTCTTGTTAAGTGACTTTTTTTGGGTGGATTCGGTCTTGCACGTGGAGGGTTTGTGTGTGGGCTTTGGTTGGTGTGGCCGCGGCGCTCCCGTCGGGCGGTGCATTCTGCGGCGGAGGTGCTTGGCACCAGGAGGCGGGGTTATGAGACGAGCCTCCAGTTTTATGATCGCTCAGCACAAGAAATACGTTACACACATACCGTTGTTGACAAATTACACTGTACATTATATACCTCAGCTAACTAAACTATGGAAATGTATAATATAATTCATATAGCAATACAGTCTCACTGCACAGCAGGCCAGTAGTTAGCCGAGTCATTGCGCAATCCATGTTGAGGCACAACGCAGTGACGTGCCTCAACTGGCTGCTGATCACCTCACCGTCTCTTCTCAGTATTTGAACGGCAAATGTAAAAATAAAAATAATCTAAAACTGGTGAAGTTAAATGGAAAATAACTTTAGTATAATCACTGGATACATATAACAATTTAATTTTTTTTTTTTTCTTTTTACTTTTTTTTTTCTTTCCATGATGGCAGGTGAGGCCGTGCCTCCCCTGCCTCTAGTGACTGCACGCCACTGATATATATTTATATATATATATATATATATATATATATATATATATATATATATATATATATATATATATATATATATATATATTAGATACAATATATAAAAAAAATACACACCCAAACATGCACTTATATTGTATTTATAAACATGTGTGTGTATATATACAGTGGAACCTCGATTTACGAACTCACTGTAATTGGTTCTTAAACAGGGTTTGTAAATAGAGAAGTTCGTAGAGTGAAGCAAATGTATCCATAAGAAACAATGTCAATATGAATAATGGGTTCCAGCCTTGACAAAAGTCCATATATTAGTGAAAACTATTACACTTCGAACACAAACTAAAGATACAGTTCTTCATATTAAACAAACATAACAAGGGGGTGATGGATCAAGTTTCTCTTTATTAACAAACTAATACAACAAGCTGCTGTCCTCTGCGCTGTTCTGTCAACACGCACGCACACATAGAAGTCCCTTTGGTGCCCTCACTAACGATCAGAAATCACAAAAATCACAAAAGTCTCTAACTTTAACAATCATATTGTGACAATAATAAACATTTAAAAAAGTAAAAAACACTTACGTTAACATCAGGGAAAGAGGAGCTGACACGAGAGGAGCAGACAGACAGTGGGAGAGAAGGTAGGGATCGGTAGGAGGGGCCTTGGAAGAAGCCATACTGAATGAGAGGTATCGCTTCTCCTCTGTTGTGAAATAAGTCTGCTTTGGTATATTTTTCAGAAAAGTTTACTCTCATTACAATTACAACTTGCTGTGGTACAAAGCCTGCTTTCTCGATTCTTCTAAACTTGTGAGTAGCGATGTTTCGGACAACTGTTAATATTTTGGATTAATAATACTGCAATCTGTATTTTTTTTATCCAGCTGACCGTTGTCATTATGACACGCTCTCATATTCAGTTCAGGTGCCGCTAATATGTACGGGTAAATGATAATCAGCTTGGAATGATCACAAATAAGGAAGCAACACCACCCAAAAGTTTGGAACACAACAATATTTCCTCCTAGTCCCAAAAGTCACGCAAGCTAACAAGAGTTAGTGCCAGATTGAAGTGAACGCCACTTAGGACCGCCACTACAGTGCGCTTTATCAACCCGTCCATCCTCTAAGCCAGGGGTGTCAAACTCATTTTAGCTCAGGGGCCGCATGGAGGAAAATCTATTCCCACGAGGGCCCGACTGATAAAATCATGAAATTATTTTTGTTTTACTTTGGCCAAAAAAAGAACAAGCACATTCTCAAAATGTACATAGTACAACTAATCCTCTTGGCAAAACACTTCAAGTTAGTTAAAAATTTGCAGGAAAAAAATCGAACAGTTTCAAAAACACCATGAAGAACACAATAGAACTTAGACTCTGTCTCAGTATATTGAAAGAAGGTATTGTGTGTCGCTACAGCATCAGTCTGCCGCCAGCCACAACAGGAGCAGCTGATTGCTTGCACCTGCGCTGATTGGAGTAGCGGCAGCCAATCCAGAGGGCGCTTAAAGTCAGTTTACACGTCATCTTAAAACATTGTGATGTGTGACGTAAATTACACTTGAATTGCTATGTATATATATTTATATATATATATTTATATATCCAGTAGACACATTTAGAACAGCAATTTTTTTCATTAAAAAATTGCAGCTCATTTTTATACTTGTCAAACTCATCTTGCAGGCCGGATTAAACCTGTTTGCGGGCCTCATACAGCCCACGGGCCATACGTTTGACACCTCTGCTCTATGCGATCCAGTAATCCACAGGCCAATATTAATCGACACAAAAAAGGTGGTCTTTTTATTTATATAATACACACATGACACAGACACATATATGTCTATGGCTTTCAGTCTGTCACTCAAATGGGTCTGTGCGCACCATAAACATGAATAACAATTCCTAGGAAATGCACACCCACTTACCATGATAATTGATTGTGTTGATTTATATTGTATAGTTGATATGAGATATCATGTTAAAGGTCTGTAAATAAACATGAATACCATACAATAATATTGTTTTACTTTATTATTTATTGTTTTATTACTACTATTTTTATACTGAGTATATACTGAGTGTAATTGTAATGAATAGAAACACTGCCAATAAAAATGCTAATAGAAATTTTTTTTTTTACATCTTTATTTCCACATATTACATATTGTACCGATGAATACCGGTATTGATAAGGAATATCGATATTCGTATCAATAAAATCATAACGTATACATCCCTGCTTGTGAGCGCCATTAATGTACTGCCTGCAAATAGTCTTTTTTTTTTTAAACTCCACAGCGATTCCCTCCTTCTTTCCACGTTGAGGATTCATATTGAGTTAGCAAAATGGACAAAACTTGTCAAAAGGCAAGAAAACACAGAAAAGGCACACACGCTGAGAAGTGACGAGTAGTGTACTGTACTGCGCAGCAAGTGACGTTAAACTTGAACTACCAATGATTTTCACACACACACTAGGTGTGGTGAGATTATCCTCTGCATTTGACCCATCACCCTCACCCCCTGGGAGGTGAGGGGAGCAGTGAGCAGCAGCGATGGCCGCGCCTGGGAATCATTTTTGGTGATTTAAACCCCAATCCCAACCCTTGAGGGCTCAGCCTCCCTAAAAATACTACGCCCTGCTTTTTGCCTGCAGGCGGGACAAGACATGAATAAATTTGTACACAAAGACATGATTCGCAAACTGAGTCATATTCAGCTCCATCGAAATGTTTGCAAATAGAGGGGTTGGTATATCGAGGTTCCACTGTATACACATACACACATACTTTTGTACATGTAATGTGCATACATGCATTTATGTATTTCTGAGTGTGTGTGTTGACTTGGTGTGTGACTAAAATATCGTACAGGAAGCGGCGAGGGAAACCTGGTGGAGGCGGAGGCTTTGCTGGAGCCTTACCTTCACAAGTACCCTAAAGTAAGGCATCCATGCTCCTCGTGCGACAACCAACTGCGCACTTTGGCTGACGTGCACGTGACCTCTTCTAGGGCTCCATCATCCAGTTCTACTCAGCTCGGCTGGCCGCACTGCGAGGACACTTGGAGAAGGTCTTGGACTCTTGAAAGGTGGATGCAATAAGGGTCTGACGTGTTTTTGTGTTGCAGGCATGCGTGGGGTACAAGGAGTGTGTGAGCAGCCAGCAAGAGTGGAAGCAGATCCACCACTTGTGCTACTGGGAGCTCATGTGGACGCACTCGTACCAGCAGGACTGGCTGCAGGCGTATCGCTACGCCGACATGTTGTGTCGCGAGAGCCGCTGGTCCAAGGTGAGATCCGAGGCTTCGGTACACAGCAGGGAGACACGCTGGCTTGTCGATTTCCCTCTCGCAGGCCATCTACGTGTACCAGAAGGCCGCCATCCTCAGCATGATGTCAGCGGAAGACCTGAAGAATACTGGTGAAGACGTAGTGGAGCTCTTCAGGTGCGTGCCGATCACACGTATTGAACCGGGAACAGGTTTGACTGACGTGTGTGTGTAGGCAGGTGGAGGGGCTCAAGCAGCGCCTAGCAGGGAAGTCCATCCCCACAGAGAAGTTTGCAGTGAGGAAGTCTCGCCGCTACAAGGCTGCTACGCCAGTCCCGCTGGTGCTTCCTGCTCTGGTAGGAAACACGCCTGACTTCCTTTGAGACGACACATCAAGTGCCCGTGTTCACATGTTGGGTTCGCCCCCCCTTCCCTCTTGCAGGAGATGATGTATGTTTGGAACGGCTTCGCCATCGTGGGAAGGAGGGCGGACTACACGGAGGCGCTGCTGGTTACCATAGAGACGGCGGAGGAGCAGCTCAAACGTGACCCCCGTGAGTGACTCGGGTGAGTTCTCCCTGCTGGATGTCATTGTCCTGACCGCTTGGCTCCCCCCGTACCCTCCAGAGGTGTCAGAGTTCCACATGGACGACAGCTGTCTGGTCCAGATGCTGAAGGGTCTTTGTCTCAAACATCTGGACCGCCCCCTGCAGGCAGAACTCTGCTTCACACAGGTCCTGTCCAGGTAGCACACACACACACACACAAACCCAGGGTCAAAAAGAGAAGTCAGGTTTAGAGGAAGTGTCCTTGCAGTGAGAGTCGCATCCGCTACGATCATTACCTGGTTCCCTTCACGCTGTACGAGCTGGGTCTGCTCTACCAGAAACAGGGTGATGTGAGCAAGGCCGCCGTCTTCATGGAAAACGCCAAGTAAGTTCAGGAAAGTTCTGTTGTGTGGCCGTAAGTTGATGTGGTTATTTTTGTGGTTGTTGTCAGGAGTAAATACAAGGACTACTCTATGGAGTCCAGACTGCACTTCAGGATCCACGCTGCCCTCCACAGCCTCAAAGGCTCGCCTGCTGCTGCCGCCACCCCATAATAGTCACCGCCCACAGTTGCCAAGGTGTGCGTGTGTGTGTCTGTGGGTGTGTGTGTGTGTTGTCTTTTATTCCTGCGCTGTTCATCAATCACACACATACTTTGATTTGATTAGCAGCCATGCTACATTATGGCTGCACCTAGCAACAGTCTGTCCAGTTTAAATAGTCTCCACAGTAACAGCAAGCACTTTGTACCTTTTGTGACTTCAAAAGTGGCTTTTCTTTCACCCTTCTACCTCTTTATGTAGGATTTCCTCTGTTAATATTATTTGTAATATTGTTATTGTTTGGCCTTATTTAAAAATGACCAAAGTTTAGATTCTTATTTTGGGTGCATTGAAAGCCTTAAAAACCAACCAGAGAAAAATCACCTGCTTGTATGTTCCTTGAAACACTCCATCATTCCTTCTTTTGTTCAATAATGTATCAATTTGTTTGTTCATTGATTTATTAATTTGTTTGTTCCTTAAAAGGGGTATTTTCCTATTTATAAGTTTTCGTACATATAGTATAGATTTCTAATATTGTAATCTTGTTGTATATGATATGGAAATAGCATATGATGAGCTTGGTGGCTCCCAGGAAGTGTTTAATTAGTTTTTTGCGTATTTAAACCGGAGTAGAGCAGCAATAGGAACATTTTTGTTTTTCTGAGAGCTAATGACCTAAAAAAAAGAGTAGGTGTGGAGCGTTGGACCAAGAGAAGAAGAAAGCAGATTTGTGGAGTATTTATACAAGCAGTAGGAAATGGATGGATGGGTTCTAATAAATTAAACTTAGGATCCAATATTAAAAGCCCATTAATTTGGTGGGATAAGCCCCTTTTATTTAACTCACTAATGCCATTCATTCATTGATGAATTAAGTGATTTATTTAAAAATGAAGCGTTAGCTGCGAATGCTATCAACCACCAAGCTAAGGCTGTAACTAAAAAAAAAAATGTTTTTAATGTTTTTTTTTCACATTGTTTGACAATTGTTTATTACATTTTGCTGAGTCAGTTGTGACGCTCAACTCATTCTGTTCTTTTTTTTTTAATTAAGTTTCCTAACTGGGTGCTAAACAGCAAAAGTAAGCTAATAGTAAACTGCTTTCATTTTACAAAACCTCCTAAATCTAACATGGTTTCATTGAAATGTTGTACAAAAGAAGCAAATATAGAATGTTTTACAGTCGATTCCCACTTTTCACGAATGGCGAAAATCTGTGAACAAGTGAGAAGCCCATAAAAATTTATATTTTTGACGTACAGCTCACAACGAAAGGTTAATGCCCTAAATATGTCACACACATTCATAATTCATATAAAATGTACAAGTACTCTTTACTGTTACTTGATAATATGAGATTATGAATGAAAATGGATTGATTATGTGTCTTTTTATGCAACCGTACAAAAAAAAGGTTTGCAACCCCAAAAAATGTATTTAGAATGAAAAAAACAAACACGTTTTTAAATAATTTAAAAAAAACAAGTTTTTTTAGTTATGCATTTAATTTGGGTTGCAAATCTTTTTTTGGTTGCAAATCATTTGGAGGAAAAAATACCAAAGACTAGGGGTGGACGATACTGACCAATTAAAAAAATAAGCATTCAACATATTGTTCAAAAGAGGTGCGGCCTACAACAAGATTGAAGTTTCGTTGTAACCAAAAAAATAATTTAGCAACCAAAAAAATTATTTTTATCCAAAAGAAAAATATTTGCAACCAAAAGTTATTTTTGTTTGAAAGAATATACAGTATATATTTTCTTAATTTGAATTACATTTTTTTTGGGTTGCAATTTATTATATTTTATTTTTTGCAAACCCATTTTTGTTTGGTTGCAAAAAAGACACAGTTTTCTCTCCATTTATAAACAGATGGATTTATTAAGCTCTACCAGCGTCACTTTTACTTGTTGCATTTAAAGACCATCGAACCATTTGGGACATCTCAATGCATAGCGAACATGGTCAGTGAAGCATTAACATGCATTAACAGCATTAACAAGCAGTAACATGCAAAAAAGTGTGTGCGGGAAACATGTATACTGTACATTTTACCTGTATTGTCCAATATTGGATTACCGCCAAGGATTGAATGATGTTTTCTGCGAGGGGAAAAAAAGCATGTTTTCTAAGGGTAGAAATGTATTAATTCATTTAAAAATCTGTCAAGTTGCGGGGTCGCAAACGCTGTACTGCGATTGTGCAGGGAGCTGCTGTGATGTTTGAAAGTGTGCAATAGAAACTAAAAGCCATATTTTTTCAGCTTTATGCATGAATGGACAGAAAAGGCACCTTCTTGTTATTTATGCTCATTTTTTCAGTCCTTTCGTGTCTCTGGATGTTATTAAATGTCTGAAATGTCTTCTTATTAAATTCACGTCCAACATTTTGTGCTTCTCAATCATCTGTCGAGCAGCATCGTAGTGGGGATGATGTACAGGGACCCCAAGCACAGGGTCCACTGGGCTTTTGTAAAGTTTGAAGTTTTAAAGACATCATAAATGTTATTATAAAATTAATATAGTTGCCAAAGTTAAATACTAAGGTGGCTTAAATCATATAAGAATGTCTAAGAATACTTACACGCCTATCAAAAATGCAAAATGGTTCATAGGATAGCAGTAAACCTAACTTCACTTCACTCAATACATACGTCATAATGTCATCAAAGCTCGCCTCTAAGTATTCCCACACAGAACCAATATTTTGGAACAAGGATGAAGTGATACAAGACAGGTAAACATATTAAATGTGTCTGGCAGCATTAGAGAAGTTATGTACAAGTTTCACTTTTGCATCTCATTTCCCATAACAGTGGTGCATTCAAAGAGAAATACAAAGAGGTTGTGCCGCTAGAAGCTCACAGCGAGCTGAAGGTAGACTTAGCGTAGCATTAAAACAAAGAAGACATGAAAAAAACCCTCAATGTATCAACAGGCTGCCACCAAACATTCGTGTCACCAGTGATATCGTTATATAAAGCCCTCTGACTAGCAATCAAGAGCAGGTGAGCCTCCTGGTTACTAATCAAAGGCAAGTGAGATTAATCTGCACCCTCTTTGCGAGAAGGGAGAAGTGCAAAAACACAAATAGACTTTAAACAGGACAATTATAACGAACAAAAAACAATACATGACCCGGTGAAAGGTTTTGCATAAGATATTTTTCTACATTTAAAACACTTCCTTGTAGTCTACATAACATGTAATGGTGGTTCTTTGGTCAAAATGTTACACAGATTCTATTTTACAGGCCATTTTAAAGTTTCTTTCTGAACCATCTCTTTAGGATGCTCGGTACTCGTAAATTGAGGTACGACTACATTTGTATTTCATAACGTACAAAATAGAAAATAAAAACATCAGGTTACTCAAAGTCATATCTTCTCATCACGATTTTTAAATACAATTATACATTGTTTTGTTGCGCTGTCCCTCGAAACGCATATTTCTAAAATTAGATTTAAAAAAAATCTCAGTCCCTTTTTGTGTTGTCATTTTCTATGTGCCATGTTTTTGGACTTTTTTTTTACTCTACCAGTTAATTCAATTTCAGTAGGTTTAAATGTTAAAGTTACACGTTTTTAAAGACAGGAGAAATGGTACAATCACAATATTGATGAATTATTCATATTATCTACTGATGATGATCCTAAATGAATCTGCTAAGGGGGTGGCGTGGCTCGGTTGGTAGAGCGGCCATGCCAGCAACTTGAGGGCCATCCACACTGGTTCGAATGTAAAGATGTAGACAGTGGGTTTCACTATATAAACCGCTTTGAGTGGCTAGAGAAAAGCACTATATAAAATGTAACTCAATTCTTTTCACTACACTCTGAAATAAAGGAAAACTTGACAGATGTATAATCACATTTAAGTAAATAATGACAGGTTATATGATTATTTGAATTTATGTTTAGGCCACTTTATATTGAATTTGTTGGCACCTGTTTGTAAAAAAAAAAAAAAAAAACTAATTATTTTGGGGGTTTATCTAGATCAGGGTTGTGAAACTCATTTTAGCCCGGGGGCCGCATGGAGAAAAATCTATTCCCACGAGGGCCGGACGGGTAAAATTATGGCATAATAACTTAAAAATACAACTACGACAACTTTTTTTTTGATTGATTGATTGAGACTTTTATTAGTAGGTTGCACAGTGAAGTACATATTCCGTACAATTGACCACTAAATGGTAACACCCAAATAAGTTTTTCAACTTGTTTAAGTCGGGGTCCACTTAAATTGATTCATGATACAGATATATACTATCATATATACTATCATCATAATACAGTCATCACATAAGCTAATCACATTGAATTATTTACATTATTTACAATCAGGGGTGTGGAGGGGGGGGGGGAGGATATGGACATCAAGTAGTAGACATAGAGAGAGAGAGAGAGAGAGAGAGAGAGAGAGAGAGAGAGAGAGAGAGAGAGAGAGAGAGATCAGAAGGCAAAAGAAAAAGTATCTGCATTTGATTGTTTACATTTGATTATTAGCAATCCGGGGAGGGTGTTAGTTTAGGGTTGTAGCTGCCTGGAGGTGAACTTTTATTGCGGTTTTGAAGGAGGATAGAGATGCCCTTTCTTTTATACCTGTTGGGAGCGCATTCCACATTGATGTGGCATAGAAAGAGAATGAGTTAAGACCTTTGTTAGTTCGGAATCTGGGTTTAACGTGGTTAGTGGAGCTCCCCCTGGTGTTGTGGTTATGGCGGTCATTTACGTTAAGGAAGTAGTTTGACATGTACTTCGGTATCAGGGAGGTGTAGCGGATTTTATATTATTATTATTATTATTATTATATACTTCAGATGGATTTTGGCCCAAAATAGAACAAGCACATTCTGAAAATATACATATCACAAATAATCCTCTTAACAAAACATTTCAAGGTAGTTGAAAACTCTTCTATGGATCAACGACCTCATTTGTCATTTCCACATATTAATCCTGTGCTAACTCAACAAACCATACAAACTGTGGTAGAAACTATTCAAGAGGGTTGAGTTACTCCCTGCCTTCTAGGCATCACTGTGCATTGATAGAAAAATAAAAGCTATGCAATGTGTGAACAAACCAAAAATAAAAACTTAAAAGACTGACAGTATTGCACTGTTCACTTGCTTAAAATTTTTGCACAGAACATAATAATTTTCACAGAACTATATCAATGTGCAGTGTCTCATGCAGCATTTTAAGTAGGGTTACCAATTGTTTATTTTACTCCTGTTTGTTTTACATTGTGTCGAGGGGGAGGAGTCACAGTCCCGCTTTACCATGTACCTCCTGCTTGGTATACTTGCTCACCCAAATAGTTTGCTCCCTGTTAGGCAAGCAAACTATTTGCTTGCCTAACAGAATTACTATTGTGACATCTAGTGGACACATTTAGAACAGCAGTTTCTTTCATTTAAAAATGCAGCTTAATTTTACACCGATGTCACCGCATGTTTGACATCCCTGATCCAGATGTTAGTCATAAACCTAATTAAGGTTTTTACAAGTGTTTTAAAAAGCTGGTTTCAACCAAATCCATGCAATAATTATTTTTTTAGTGCATGTATGGGGCGACAACGCTGGATTTAAGGTGGGATGGGGGCAGAATTTGGTGCCTGGCCCCTGCATCTCTCTCTAATCTCATGAAAGTAAACGCAAATCTTTAAAGTCATCCTGTTGCAGTGACTAAAAATGTCAGCGTGTTAGCGCCACCTGCTGCATGCTGACCAGGACTTCCCACAGATACGGCGCGGATCGTAACTTGTTTGCTGGTCCAGAACAAACAGTCTACTTAGTTCAGCGCTCACGTGACCAACTAATGATTGACTGATGATGTCATCACAAACAACATCTGAAGTCTGGAACAAGGACTGCGACAAAGTCAGGATGAGACCGTCTCCTCTTCTTCTTCTTCTTCTTCTTCTTTTGTTGGCTTCACAGACGGTGAGTAAAGCTTCTTTTTAGAACCACCACTATAGGACAAGGACTATGGCT
This sequence comes from Entelurus aequoreus, assembly GCF_033978785.1. Lineage (NCBI taxonomy): Eukaryota > Metazoa > Chordata > Actinopteri > Syngnathiformes > Syngnathidae > Entelurus > Entelurus aequoreus. Next base: position 29,150,276 of record NC_084742.1, on the reverse strand, counting down.
TGGGATTGGAATAAGACCAGTATAGTTAGACAAGGGTTAGGGTAGTGCAGGGGTCGGCAACCTGAGGCTCCGGAGCCGCATGCGGCTCTTTGACCACTCTGATGCGGCTCAACTGCATACTTGGCGACCCTCCCGATTTACCCGGGAGTCTTCCGGATTTCAGTGCCCCTCCCTGTAATCTCCCGGGGCAATTATTCTCCAATCTTTACCCTGTCAGCTATAATAAGGGGATTCAGTGATGATGCGGCGTGTAGCGCCCTCTACAGGCAACGGTATCGACGTGTCAGTCAAAGTGCATGGTGTGTGCAGCTCCTGCTTGCACACATGTGTAACAGCAAGGCATACTACTTCCACAGCCATACAGGTTACACTGACGGTGTCGATATAAACAACTTTAACACTCTTACTAATATGCGCCACACTGTGAACCCACACCAAACAAGAATGACAAACACATTTCGGGAGAACATCCACACCGTAACACAACATAAACACAACAGAACAAAATGCAGCCAGGGGCACTTGACTCCTCCGGGCTACATTATACACCCCCGCTACCACCAAACCCCGGCCACCTAAACCGACGCACGGAGGGAGGTGGGGGGGGGGGGGGGGGGGGGTATAATGTAGCCAGGAGGAGTCAAGTGCCCCTGGCTGCATTTTGTTCTGTTGTGTTTATGTTGTGTTACGGTGTGGATGTTCTCCCGAAATGTGTTTGTCATTCTTGTTTGGTGTGGGTTCACAGTGTGGCGCATATTAGAAAGAGTGTTAAAGTTGTTTATATCGCCACCGTCAGTGTAACCTGTATGGCTGTGGAACAAGTATGCCTTGCTGTCACACATGTAAGCAAGTAAAAGCTGCACACAACATGTACCTGGACTGTTACGTTGTCAATGATGGTAATAGAGGGCGCTATTGTTGTATGGGTAAGAGTCAGCAGACATTCGAGAGATAAGTGGATTCAAATTTCGGGAATCTCCTGGTGAATTCGGGACGGTTGGCAAGTATGACGCTGTCAAGCGGTAGGTTTAGCAAGTATGCTGCTGTCAAGCGCTATTCATATGCCATTCATATAAAACTCGTGGTCCGCACTAACATTTAATTTCCATATTAAGATATATTAAGCGGGCTGCGTGTTTGAAACCCCTGGTTTATACATAGCACAAAGCAAAAAAAAGCCTTGTATGCAGTGTTATTTCATTTTAAATTTCAAAAGAGTTTTGTGGCTCCCTTTGTTTTCTTTAATTTGTGAAACTGGTCAAAATGGCTCTTTGAGTGGTAAAGGTTGCCGACCCCTGGGGTTGTGGATCCTGAGACTAGTACTTGGGTCAGGTCCAAAGACCTGAGTGACAGAGTTGTAGTTTTGATGTAAAAGCAAGATGGCCTCAATAAGTCATGTCATCATTGTGTGATAAACATAAAGTGATGAAGTCGTCTGCCAGCAGGAGGCCTTAAGAAGTGTGCAGTCGGCGAATGCGGACCACTTGGCTCCGCAAGATGACTTCAGGGGTCCTGAGGCGTGTCTCCACAAGAAGTAAGTATAGTGCTTGTTGGCGTGCGTGGGTGCGCTCAAGGTGACAAGCTGTGCTTTCAGGCCGACGCGTGCGTCATGTGACTTGGTGTTCTGTCCTCCCTGGGAGCGCTGTATTGAAGGTCATTGCTCCTGCAAGCCGCCGTATTTGTGTCCTGCGGAGGACATGACTCCTGTGTGTGGGCTGGACAGTCGCCTCTACCGCTCCTACTGCCAGGTAAAGCTAGCGATGTCAGCGTGTTAGTATGTTTGTTAATAAACATTTTTCACCAAGTACCACCTCAGAAAAAAAATTGCCTCTCCAAGTAGCACCATAATGACCAACATTAAAATACTGTAGCGTAGTAGGCCTAAGTATTCATTAAAATCAAGGCAGAGGTTTTATTTAACAGGTATCCTGCTCAGTGGCCTTGTGGTTAGAGTGTCCGCGGTAGGTCGTGAGTTCAAACCCCGGCCGAGTCATACCGAAAACTATAAAAATGGCACCCATTACCTCCCTGCTTGGCACTCAGCATCAATGATTCCCGAGCGCGGCCACCACTGCTGCTCATTGCTCCCCTCACCTCCCAGGGGGTGGAACAAGGGGATGGGTCACATGCAGAGGGTTATTTCACCACACCTAGTATCAGTGGTACTTTAACTTTAACTTTATATGGAACATTACACACCATGCAGAAACATCAACAACGATACTCCGCATATAGTATGTTTTAACAGACTTCTTTGGCGGCGTACCACAGTTTGAGAATCCCTATGCTAGGCTAAGTGCTTTGGTTGTGTTGTCAGGTGATGGCGCTGGCGTGTCGCAACAAGAAGACCGCCATGTCCCACTTTGGAGACACGTGCTCAGGTATGCCCTCAAAGTCGTCTACCTACCGCTTGTCGCCAATGTGTGTGTGTATGTGTGTGTGTGTGTGTGTGTACAGAAGAGCAAGCCAAGTTCACCAGCTCCTTGGACCCTCAGACTGGCATGGTCTCGCTCTTCGTCCCCGAGCCGGCGAGTCCCAGCGGTGGGCGTCGCCTGCTTGTGTGTTTGAAGCTGTGGGACACGGCTAGCGCTAATGTAGCCTGCAAGGAACATGGCCACATGCTGTGAGATGACTTTATTTTTTTTAACAGTGACGCTAACACGTTTATGCTAACACGGGTGCGTCCGCAGCGGCGCCTCGTCTGCCGGATCGCTCGATTACCCAACTTTGAGCCAAGAAGGCGTACACTCGGCGTTTCCCACCAGCTGCGTCAGCGTCCGCTGTCAAGGCTTCGAGACTTCGCTGGCCGAATGCGTCATCCACGACAGCGTCCGCATCACGGACAAGGTTGCCATGGTGACGTGCTACAACGAGTCCAGCGCCCCCGCAGGTCAGCACTTGTGTGACGGCATCGCACGCCAAACGCCACCTTCAACGTGGTCGCTTGCCTTTCAGGAGACAAGTGCGGCTTCAAGTGTGCTAACGGGAAATGCGTGTCCACCGAGCGCACCTGCGACGGCGTGGACGACTGTGGCGACCGCAGCGACGAGATGTGCTGCAAACGTAAACCAGACGCACACAGTCGTGGTCAAAAGTTGACATACACTTGTAAAGAACATAATGTCATGGCTGTCTTGAGTTACCAATAACTTCTACAACTCTTATTTTTGGTCACATTTTCAGTAGACCCATAATAAATTCAAAAATATGTTTTTTGTGACCAACAAGTATGTGCTCCAATCACTCTATCACAGAAAAATAAGAGTTGTAGAAATGATTGGAAACTCAAGACAGCCATGACATTATGTCCTTCACAAGTGTATGTAAACTTTTGACCGCGACTGTACATCCACACACAAACACGTTTATAGTCACTTGCTCCGCCCGCTAGGTTGCAGGAGCAGCGCCTTCCGCTGTAAGACGGGTGTGTGCGTGCACGCTGACGCCTTAGCTGATGGACAGGTGGACTGTTTGGACGGCGAAGATGAGGCCGTGACGTCCAGTGAGAAACACACACACTTTACAAGACCTTGTAGAAGGCATGTTTATACATCGTCCATTTTTATGTTGCGCAGAAGCAGTGAGCGCAAAAGCAGTGAGCGCAGGGCCTACCAACACAGGTACGGCACGCCAGAACCTTCCAGAATCTTTGCTAACATTAACTGTGTCATGTCTGCTTCAGAATACATCTCTCCCAGGACAGGTTAGCATACCTCTGGACAGATAGCACGTTAGCATATTTCTCCTTTGCTCGGCAACACATTTGTGTGTGTGTGTGTGTGTATATGTGTGTGTGTGTGTGTACGTAGAAACCAGCGCCAGCCGTGCACATCTGGAGTCCAAGCTGCAATGCGGCGTCCCCAACGTCACCGCTGCGGAAGACGACAGCGTGAGGGATCGTGTGAGCGGCGGCCGATACAAGCGAGTGGTCGGGGGGATTCCGGCCAATCGGGTGTGTTTGCACTCTGATGTCCTCACAAGCGCCGAGGCAGGAAAGTGACGCATTTGTGCTGACTCCCCCCGCAGACCCAAATCCAGTGGCAGGTGGGCCTGGAGCAGAACGGCAAGATGGACTGCGGTGGCACGTACATCGGAGGCTGCTGGATCGTCACTGCGGCTCACTGTGTCAAGTGAGCCAAAACATGTTGTGTTTCTTCTCGAACAACACAGACCAGGGTGTCTTCAACGTTTTCTTGGCCAAGGACCCTCAAAAGTAACTTGTTATCAGCTGAGATATTTAAATAAGTATGGCGCCGCTAATATCTAGTTGACAACTAGTGCGCTAATTATTAGCTGGCAACAAGAGCGATAATCGCTAGCTGGCAACTAGAGTGCTAATCGCTAGCTGGTGAATAGAGCGCTAACTGCTAGCTGGCAACTAGCGCGTTAGTCGCTCGCTGCCAGCTGGAGAGATGTGTCAAAAAGACACCTTTGTATTGTGCACTACAGCGATCCGTTGTGGTTAAGGAGCTGAGCCGAAAGGCAAAGCTCTCAATTTACCGGTTGATCTACGTTCCCATCCTCACCTATGGTCATGAGCTTTGGGTTATGACCGAAAGGACAAGATCACGGGTACAAGTTAAGTTAAAGTACCAATGATTGTGTCACATCGCGGTCACATCTTTATGCGGGGTCGTTCTCCCAGGAATGCAGAACGGACAACTCCAGACGACAGCGTGAGGTAGGAAATTATTTATTTATCATAAATCATCCAACTTACAAAATAGGCAAACAACAAAGGCAAGCATGCCTAACACACTGGAAGCTAAGGCAAAAACTTAGCGCAGGAAACATAGAAGCTAACACTTAGCATAAACTAGAGAGAAGGGAAAACTTACATTGATAGGTTGCATGAAGCAAACAATGACGCCAGGCCGACTGACTGGCAAAGGCAGGCTTAAATAATGACTGATTAAAAACAGGTGAGCGTCCTTAACACCAAAGGCAGGTGAAAACAATAAGCAGCCATGGCAACCAAACCAAACTCAGAGGTGTCACAAACAGGAACTAGGGGAGTCCAAAACTAACAGAAAATACAAAAACATGATCCGGACCATGGATCATGACAGATTGTCACACACACACACACACTAGGTGTGGTGAAATTTGTCCTCTGCATTTGACCCATCCCCTTGTTCCACCGCCTGGGAGGTGAGGGGAGCAGTGGGCAGCAGTGGACAGCAGCGGTGCCGCGCCCGGGAATCATTTTTGATGATTTAACCCCCAATTCCAACCCTTGATGCTGAGTGCCGAGCAGGGAGCTAATGGGTCCCATTTTTATAGTCTTTGGTATGACTCGGCCGGGGTTTGAACTCACAACCAACGTTCCCTCTAAGGTGCGCGCCTGTGCAATTGCGCACTGCTCAAGCGTCCTCTGCGCACGGCAAATCTATGCCGCGCACAAAATCAAATAAAGAAATAAGCGCATAACAATTTTCGACACACGGACACGACAGAGAAAACAGTTTTCGTCATCATTGTTCAAATATTGTAACGTCTGTCGAGACGCTTTGAGGACATGAATTCCAACGATCACTTTACTGAGGAAAACTCTTTATTGTCGGCCATAAACACATCACCAAAACGTTAGTAAAAAAAATTATATCTAGCAAAACTGGTCATTTTCTGCAGTACAAACCAGACCAAAAGCAACTTTGTTATATCAATAGCAGCCGCTCGCTCTTTCTTACTTGCGCCAACACATGCATATATGGCACTTAGCCAGTGATGCGTTTACAACTCCAACACCACACATAACGTGTCATTCCAGGTCGTTACACTATGATTTACCAATCAAATGTGTGCTTATTCTAGTGTTATTTATTAGGAATCTTCATTTTTAAATATTAATCATGAAATGCTGTTAGTATATTAAATAAATACTAACAAAAATATATTTTTTACAAACAGGACGTTGCAGGAATGTACACATGATCCCCTGCTTACATCTCATTGTGCAACATGTGAATGTTTTAATGGGAACTAAATGCAATGTCTGAAAGGGGTACAAATTATTTCCAAAGCAGAACCTCCACCCAGACAAACAATAAAAGTACACAGTTAATGAAAAACAATATTTTTTGTTATTGTCATTGTAAGTGGGCCTAAACACTTATATTAGAAAATAACCTCATGGAAATGACTGCTGTCATTTGGTAATAATAATAAGAGAATGTTGTCTGTCTATCTGTGTTGGCCCTGCGATGAGGTGGGGACTTGTCCAGGGGGTACCCCGCCTTCCGCCCGAATGCAGCTGAGATAGGCTCCAGCACCCCCCGCGACCCCGAAAGGGACAAGCGGTAGTAAATGGATGGATGGATGGATGGAGATTGAACTTGTTATTTAGTCAGGTTTGGGACAGGTGTGCTGCTGGTGTAGCCACAGTGTGCACGTCTGACCTCGCTCACATGGGCTCCACTGAATGCTCAGGGAGTTTTTGCGTTTGCTCACACACATGAAAAATTAGAGGGAACATTGCTCACAACCTACCCATCTCAGGGCGGACACTCTAACCACAAGGCCACTGAGTAGGCCGAAATTAGTTTCCTCCGCTGGGTGGCGGGGCTCTCCCTTAGAGATAGGGTGAGAAGCTCTGTCATCCGGGAGGAGCTCAAAGTAAATCTGCTGCTCCTCCACATCGAGAGGAGCCAGATGAGGTGGTTCGGGCATCTGGTCAGGATGCCACCCGAACGCCTCCCTAGGGAGGTGTTTTAGGGCACATCCGACCGGTAGGAGGCCACGGGCAAGACCCAGGACACGTTGGGAAGACTATGTCTCCCGGCTGGCCTGGGAATGCCTCTGGATCCCCCGGGAGGAGCTGGACGAAGTGGCTGGGGAGAGGGAAGTCTGGGCTTCTCTGCTTAGGCTGCTGCCCCCGGGACCCGACCTCGAATAGGCGGAAGAAGATGGACACTACAGCGCCACTATTAGCTAGCAGGCAACTTGTGTACAAGACCCCAAAACTGTTATAGAAGTGTAGCGGGTCCGTTACTCATATATACTGTATAAAATTGTGTTTTATATTAAACTGGTCCTAAAAGTACCTTGTGCAAAACTAAGATTAACATGATGTCACGTCCGGCTCAGTGAAAAAGCGTGGTGGTCAAGCTCGCTCCGTTCTTATTGGGTACAGAAAAGCAAAATGCCCTCTGCTTGCGTTGTTTTTGGCTGTGCGAACCGTTCAAATTGCGAAAAGGTTGAGTCTTTCTCCAGAGTTTCTCGAGAGGTAATCAAGAAGAAAAGTAGCACACACTCCAAGGGAGCAGAGTCGAAGAATGCATGAGTTTGCAGTGATCACTTCATTAAATGTTTGTTTGATATCCATTCAATGTTTAGTATGTACCATTTAAGTATTATCTTGATATTATTTGTATTTTTTTAAAACACGTTTGCTATGAGTGTTTCGAAAAGCACCAATTCGGCGAGTCTAACTAAAAGTAAGCAAATGTGAGCAAAACCTAAAAGAGTTAGGCTTTTACCATGAATTGATTTACGTGGACCCCGACTTAAACAAGTTGAAAAACTTATTCAGGTGTTACCATTTAGTAGTCAATTGTACGGAATATGTACTGTACTGTGCAATCTACTAATAAAAGTTTCAATCAATCAATCAATCAAAACCAAAGGCAGCAATTATAAATGAATATTTAAGCACATACACAATGTTGACATCTATAGTTATATTTTGATAAAGACGGGAAAAACATGGCTGCTTAGACGCCAAGTTAAATCATGAAATGCAACCTTACCTGAGCAAAGATTGTGCATATTTATCCAGGAGAGTCTTGATACCAATTTCCTTGACCCAGAAACACACAAAGAATTTGTAGACCTCCATGCTTTTCCATGTTTTCATCTGTTTTGTCGTGTAGAATGTTGATATGTCTGGGAACGCCACCGACATGTAATCTTTAATATCACTCAACAAATATTTTTTTGATCAACTTTAGGGATCTATTCCATTGTATGGTTAGATTTTTTTTGCTCGTATCAGCTTTTTACAGGAATACTTAAGACTTAGACTTAGACAAAGTTTATTGATCCACAAGGGAAATTGTTCAAAAGGAAGGTTTAGTACCCTTGCGTACTTGGCCCCTTGGTCAACCAAACCATCTTGGCCTGGTTGACCACCAATATTTTTCACTTGCGGGAAGAAGTCACGTGTCGTAATACAAGTAATTCAAATAATACAGTGTAGTGTTGCTATTAACTAGCTGGCAACTAGAGCGCTAATCGCTAGCTATCCTAAACGCTTACATTAATATAATGATACAGTATAATTAATAGTTTATGTTTAAAGTCTCATCAGCCAAAGATGTCACAACCCCCCTGCAGTACCTTTCTAGACCCCATAGGGGTTGCGGAACCCATGTGGAAGACCTCTGCTATAGACACTTTTTCTTTGGCTTTGCTGCTCCAGGCCCAACCCCTCAACATTCCGCGTGAAGTTCTCCATCTTTAAGAAGTTGACGCCTCAGGACACGACGGACATCGTTCCCGTGGGCGAAGTCATCATCCACCCAAAGTAACGCCGGCCGTCCTGAATTGCTCGCTTTTTTGGCATATAAGCATGAATGTTGTGTCGCAGGTACAAAGCCCGCACGTACGAGAACGACATAGCGCTGCTGCGTCTCAAGGACCTCCCGCAGGAGAAGGGCAAGTGTGTGGAGGATAACCCTGCTGTGAGACCCGCCTGTCTCCCCTGGTCCACTCAGCTCTTCCAGCCCAATCACACCTGTAGCATCTCTGGTTGGGGGCGCATGGCAGGTGTGTGTGTGTGTGTGTGTGTGTGTGTGTGTGTGTGTGTGTGTGTGTGTGTGTGTGTGTGTGTGTGTGTGTGTGTGTGTGTGTGTTCTTGCATATCTACGTGTGTGTTCTTGTATTTCTACCCTTCTTGAGACATCAACAAGAAAAAGTACCTTCCATATGAGGACCGGTGAACAAGTTAGGACATAAATCCTGGTCCCAATATGGAAAACCATTGCATCTAATAGAGAATGTCTCATTTGCACCCCTGGTGGTGAAATCTACCAAAATTAGGGTGGTCCCAAAAAGGAGGGATTTTTCAAATTGACTGTGTGTCTGTTTTAAAAGTGCTCCCCATCTGGTCAACATATGAAATAACAAGTGTGTATAAAAATTTGAAGTGCTCCCCCTCTGGCCAACATATGTAATAACAAGTGTGTGTATAAAATTTAAATGCGCCCCCTTTGGCCAAAATGTATTTAAAAAAACAAAAATGTATATAGACTGTAATAACTTGAAGTGATTAATGAAGATTAAAAAACAATTACAAACAAAAAATTAATTTAAAAAAATATTTATAATATATATTTGCATAGTATGTATATATTATTAATGTTGTAAATACAAATCTTTATATATCTAGAAAGGGTGGTCCTAAAGAGGTAAGCATTTTTCAGAGGTCTCAAGAAGGTAACAAATACAACCGTGTGCGTGCATGTGCGTGTGCGTGTGTGTGTGTGAGTGTGTGAGATCTTGTATTTCTACCCTCCTTGAGACATCAACAAGGAAAAGTACCTTCCATATGAGGACCAGTGAACAAGTTAGGACCGAAATCATGGTCCAAATACGGAAAACCATTGCATCTAATTAGAGCCAAATACTAGAGTATGTGAACATTGATCCAAAGTCAGGATTTTTTGTTGATTTAATGTGCATGCAAAAGTAAACATTGATAGTTGCAAAGGCAGCAATATATGATCAGATAAGCTAAAGAAGGACTTCCCTGTACATCCTCCCCAAAAGAACGCCAGGTGAACAGCTGATTTTACGACTTCCGGTGCTGACATAAGACAACCCGCGTCCCATATGTGACCATAGGATGAACAAATACACTACGCTACTAAGACTATAGTGGCCATTAACAGTTAGCTTCTACAGCTGGGTTGCCCAAAGTGCGGCACAGGGGCCATCTGTGGTCTGTGACTCGTTTGTCATCGACCTTGAGCACATTACAAAAAAAATAGAGATCTCATTTGCACCCCTGGTGGTGAAATCTATAAAAATTAGGGTGGTCCTAAAGAGGTAGGCATTTTTCAGAGGTCTCAAGAAGGTAACAAATACAAGAATGTGTGTGTGTGTGTGTGTGTGTGTGTGTGTGTGTGTGTGTGTGTGTGTGTGTGTGTGTGTGTGTGTGTGTGTGTGTGTGTGTGTGTGTGTGTGTGTGTGTGTGTGTGTGTGTTGGAGGGAATTAACGCTACAAGCTCACTGGTGGTGTTACAGAGGGAAAAGCCTCCCAGGTCCTAAGGTGGGCCAACGTGTCTCTCATTGACGACTGTCAGAGGTTCTACCAGGATCGCTTTCGACCAGGCATGATGTGTGCAGGTGAGTGAGTCACGACAAGTTCACGTGACGGCGCGTGTTTGAAAATGTGTGTGAGCGCAGGTGACCTGGACGGCAACGTGGACTCGTGCCAAGGGGACAGCGGCGGTCCTCTGATGTGCGAAGACCACCTGGGCGTGTCCTACTTGTGGGGTGTGGTCAGCTGGGGCGAGCGATGCGGTCAGCCTGGCTTCCCGGGAGTTTACACTCAGGTGAGACGCATGCACGGGGCCTGCTATCCAGGGGACCACTCATGTTTTGCCGTTGTCGCCTGCAGGTGGCGCAATACTTTGAGTGGATACGACTTCACACGGGCTGGCCTGCCGTCACTAAGTTCAACTCCTGACCACACACTACTGTACTTCCTGTACTGTGATTCTTCTTTTTCTTCAAAGTAAACAATAAACATGGATGAAAAACTTCTCCACATGTCTGCCAGGAGGAAGTGTTGCTCCTTTGACTTGGACGTCAAATCGTGTGTGTATATTTTATTTTGTGTGACGGCCTTTTTTCTTTACTGCACCTTTTTTGTTGAGTTTTTAGTTAAGTTTCATCACAGTCCAACTGAAACCTGCCCCACCCAGATCACCTCCACTGTATCGATGGTCCTGCAGGTGGGGTGGGGTGGAGTGGGGTGGGGTGGGGTATCAGTGTGCACAAAAGGTCGTAGGGGGCGTGTCACCAGCACGTGGTCTATAAAGCAGCACGAATATGCATCATGTGAGACTCTGTAGGAACCCCACGTTCATTGACATCACTAAATTCGGACTGTTATTTTGAAACTTTTGTCATTCGGATTCCCCATGAGGCGTCACGTGGACACTCTGCTATGCGCGCTCTCGCTTGCGGTGGTGGTGTGCGCGCACGTGCGACTCAACTCCATCCGGACGGTAATCGTGCACGAGGTCCCTGGGGAGCTGACGGTGAGTGTGCGCGTTTCCGTGCGGTTTGTATGAGTTGTTGGTGGCACGCTAAATTGAGTTTGCATGTGTGTGTGTGCGCGTAGCTTCGCCAGTGCATAAGCGACCTGGAGTGCAGCGAGGGAAGCTACTGCCACGCCCCCTCAAAAGGCCCCACCCACTCCCGCTGCCAGACCTGCAGGAGGAGGAAGAGGCGTTGCCATCGAGACGGGATGTGTTGTCCTGGCAACCGCTGCAGCAACAGTACGACGGGGTGACGCACGTTAACATTGTGTTGTTGAGGTGTGTCACATTAACGGTGTCTCATGCAGGTGCGTGCGTGCCTAAAGGTGACACAATAGCCAGCGATGGGATGGTTCTGGACAAGCGTGACATGACCGCCTGGATGAAAAAATACAGGACGGTGTCTGGTAAAGGTGAGCATCACGAGATACGGTCAAAGTGACAGGAAGTGTTCGTGACCGTCTTGGTATCGCTGTCGCAGGTCAAGCGGGCGACCCGTGCCTCGTCGCGTCCGACTGTTCTGACAGTCTGTGCTGCGCTCGCCACCTCTGGACGCGCTTCTGCAAGCCGGTCTTACGGGAGGGTCAGGTGTGTTCCCGCCGCGGCAGGAAAAAGCGGCAGCGCGACCTGGAGCTCTTCCAGCGCTGCTCCTGCGGGCGTGGACTCGCCTGCCACACCGGAGATGACACCGCCCCATCCTCGTCCACGCTGCTGATGACGGCAAAGTCCAAGTTTGCGGCACATTCCCCCGTTGCGCCGCAGGCCAGACTGCACGTGTGCCGCAGGAAGTGATGTCATTAGACCGTCACTTCCTGTTTGTCACTGGAAATGGGAATTGATGTTAATATTTGCTACCTTTAACAGAGCTTATGCTAATGCCACTGCATGTCTGTATGACACAAATCACAATGATGATGTCCTTCAAGGCACTGCTAGCTAGCAAGCCGTTTACAATAAATGCGACCCAAGTAACAAGCTCAGCTTCATGTGTGATCAAGAGTAGCATCCAGAAAACTGTGAGAAAATATTTTGTTATTTTATCGTTAAAAACTGTCTGGAGACGCCATCATTTTTTAAAAATGCATAAAGTTACAAAATCGGAACAAACTTCACGACAGAGACGTTGAAAAGACAAGAAGCTTGTTTATTTTCTGTTGCCTATTTGATGTTGCAGTTGGTGAAGGACTGCGCCCGACACAGCCCCTTCCCCTTCACCTGTAAGCCACACCCCTTGTAGTTGGCCACGCCCCTTGCATTCACCTGCAGGCTGGGCTGAACACGCTCCCACACTCGCTGTTTGGACTGCAGCTCTCGGTCAGGCTCACCTGGGCCACACACAAACACATTCATTCAGCATTTCTTCCCGTCACTCACGCATGCTATCTCTCACGTTGGTTACCGGGGAAGTCCAGGCAGGTGACTCTGTCTCCAGGGTTGGAGCCTGTGGGCGGGGCCAATAGCTCAACAGCGTGGTCGGATTGAAAGCACCACAAGAGGCGGGCCTGCGAAGCCACTCCCTTCAGTTTGCAGGACTTGATGTTGCACAGCAACACAACGAAAGCACCATCAAGCTGACGAAAGAAGGAAGTCAGACTAGAGTAAAGACGATGTGACCAAGAGAAGAACAAGAAAACTTACTTCCTTTCTTGGTAGTTTGCTGACAATGGTGCGGGGGGCCTTCTCTCCCACGTCCACTTCTTGGACGGTCAGGTTTTCTGCCAGGGGGTGTGGGCCAACGCTTAAGATCCGCCCGACTCGCAGGTCAAGGCGGGACACGTCCACTGGAAGCTCCCCGCCCAATGGGGGCGCAGTAGTGGGAGCTGAAAAACAAGTGAGTTCAGTTTTTGTTTTACTTTGACATCCTGTCCAGCAGAGTCCTTGGTCCCTTTAACCATCTGGGGACATTAAAGGGGTACTAATGTGCAAAAAAAAAAAAGTCTTACTTATTGATACCTGTTTTTGTGTATTTGGTATCTGCATAAATTTGAAATCAAACTGTGGAGGCATGGCGGAAATATTTAGAAAACAATCTTGCCTTCCTCCATACTTCCTCCAAACAAGCCGTTTGGAATTTGCCCAATTTGTGACGTTTTTCCCATTGGTGACATCAGCAGATATTTCCCACATATCCCCCCGAAGAGCTTTGCGCAAGCCCGCCATTGTAGTCAGAGGCTATAGCCAACAAGCTCCTTCTTTTTCCTCTATCATCTTGTTGTGGGGCAGACTGGCTCGTACACGCACATGCATTCTCTGCTGATGCCTTTTGTAATATAAAGTAACGCATAATTCTAACGTACATCTGTCAATAGAATCCATATGGAAGCGGCAAAATATACATCATGGCTGACATGGAGAAGACGCTGTCAAAGTGGAGGCACGTAAAAAAGACCGCCCACAAAACAGCGCATCCACAGGAAGGGGCTTGAAAGCAAAATTTTGATAAAAAAACACCATGTAGACCACTAGGAAGTGTTTAAATGTAGAAAAAAATTATAATACGGCCCCTTTAAGTTTTTTGATTTGTGCAAAAACATTTTGGATTCATATTCTTTACTTTTTTTGCTCAAGGTTCTCAACAAACTTCAGTCTGAAACAAAAAAGTCCAACATGTAATGTTTTTTTTTGGTTTTTTTACATTTGGACCATTTTTAAGACATTTTAGTCAGATAATGTCCCAGGTTTGAATTAGTAAAATATTTGATCTAAGGCAGTTAAAGGGTTAAAATAAAATAAAAAACATTGCATGTCTGGTATTTTTGTTTATGGCTGAAGTTCACAAATTAACCTAGAAGTTGATTGCGAGCCAAAAAAATACAAAGAAAGAATTTGACATAGAATTTTTTTGATTTATCATGAAACAAACCCTCCTAGGAAAAATTATGTATATGAAGTAATACAACAAAAATGATGCCCAAAATACAGCAAACATTAATGAATGGTTTAAGCCAGTGATTGGTAGTGGGTGAGTGGTACTACTAGTGGTATGCCAAAGAATCACTAAATTAAGTGATTAGGGTTTTATTTTCCAATATTCAAACACAGTGTTACTGTTCAAACTGTGTGTAATGTTAATTGGCCAGAAATATTACATTTGGTTGTTAATTAAAACCTCTGCCTTGATTTTAATGAATACTAAGGCCTACTACACTATTTTATTGTAGGTCATTATAGTGGAACTTGGAGAGCCAAGTGTTTTCGAAGGTGGTACTGAATGAAAATAGTTTGATAACCACTGTTTTAAGTGACCGAAGCAGCTGCTTAAAGCCCCTTGACCACTAGGGGTCCCTAAACATCAACATTGTCGTCATTGTACGTCCCCCAACTACATCTCACCTCTCTTGGCTCCTTTCTGCCTGCAAGTCGCCTTGCTCCATTGATCCAGGACGCCTGAGGGGGGCAAGGACGCAGCCTCGGAACCAGTGGTTGGAGGGAGTTGATTGACAGGCGTGCCAGGGGCGTGGTTTGGTGAGAGGAGGGCCTTAGCTGAAACAGATGGAACACTTCTTGCTGCACTTTGACTAGACCAGCGGTTCTCAAACTTTTTCCACCAAGTTCCACTTTAGAAAACACTCTCCAAGTACCACCATAATGAACAACATTAAAATACAGTAGCGTAGTAGGTCTAAGTATTTATTAAAGACAAGGTAGAGGTTTAATTTAACAAGTAAATTTAATTGTTTTGGCCACTGTAACATTACACATAGTGTGAACAGTACCACTGTGTTTTAATGTATGAAAATAAAAACACTAATCACTTAAATAAGTGATTCTTTGGCGTAGCACCAGATTGAGCTTGCGTACCATTACACAGTTTGAGAATTACTGGACTAGACAATGTAAAGTTACAAAAACGTACCGACGCGTCTTCTTTGTTTGTCCTGAAGTTGAAATCTCAGCTGCTCGATGTCTTTCTTCAGTTTGCCGTTTTCCACCAGCAGCTTCTTCTGCTCGCGCACGGACGCCTGTAGCACTGAAACCAACACATCACAGATGACGCCATTGTATTCCTTTGCCACACATTGCAGCTTTTCACATATTTTCATGCACTTTTGTTTGTCAGCTAACTCCCTCTTTGTTACTGGTAAGCCCAGGGCTGGCCCCTGGAATAAACAGTCATTGCAGTTGTTTATGGCCACAACGATGAGGAGGGCCACATGATTATGGTGATTGGTCACTTCAGCAGCTAAATATCAATGTGGTCGTCGTGCAGGTGTTTGTTTGTTCTATTTCGATGGACTTATTTGCCTCATGATTAGTACTTTGTTTCTGCTAAACTTTTATTCAGCAGTGAGTAAACATGTTCTTTGTATTAGTTTTGATTCGATTTAGTAGCATCGCGGCCACATCCATTCAAAAGCCCATAGAGATTAATAATTAAGCATAGCTTCGAACGTGGTCATCTTGGCAGATTTACAGCCGTATTTCTAAATTGACCGTATTATTTAAGTTTATATTTTAGCCGAACATCTTTTCCAAAGATATAGTGTCTAAAGAACTATAGTTTTTTTCATATGTTTTGCTGTTTTATTGTTTTTTTTTACTTATTCAAATAATGCCAAAGCGGCATAGCAGTTTTTAAATGGCTTTACTGCAGTAGGAGATTTCAAACACTTTTCTTTCCCCTTGGATCTCTCAACCTATTTTTTTTTTTTTAGCTTTTTCTATAAACTTTGGACCTTATCTGGAATATAAACACATGACTATTGAACATCTTGGATCAATTTATTTTTATCCTGCTCAGTGGGCTTGTGGTTAGAGTGCCCGCCCTGAGATTAGTAGGTCATGAGTTCAAACCCTGGCCGAGTCAAACCAAAGACTATAAAAATGGGACCCATTACCTCCCTACTTGGCACTCAGCATCAAGGGTTGGAATTGGGGGTTAAATCACCAAAAGGATTCCCGGGCTGTCTTGAGTTTCCAATAATTTCTGCAACTCTAATTTTTTTGTGATACATTGATTGGAGCACACACTTGTTTGTCACAAAAAACATTCATGAAGTTTGGTTCTTTGATACATTTGTTATGAGTCTACTGAAAATGTGACCAAATCTGTTGTATCAAAAGTATTAATAAAGCAATGTTAATATTTGGTTACATGTCCCTTGGCAAGCTTCAATGTAATAAGGCGCTTTTGGTAGCCATCCACAAGCTTCTGGCAAGCTTCTGGTTGAGTTTTTTACCACTCTTCTTGACAAAATGATTCCCAGACGCGGCCACCGCTGCTGCTCACTGCTCCCCTCGCCTCCCAGGGGGTGAACAAGGGGATGGGTCAAATGCAGAGGACAAATTTCACCACACCTAGAGTGTGTTTATGACAATCATTGGTACTTTAACTTTAACTTTAACTTAAAAATTGAGCTGTTTGGCCACAATACCCAGCAATATGTTTGGAGGAGAAAAGGTGAGGCCTTTAATCCCAGGAACACCAATTCCTACCGTCAAGCATGCTCTGGGCCTGTTTTTCTGCCAATGGAACTGGTGCTTTACAGAGAGTAAATGGGACAATGAAAAAGGAGGGTTACCTCCAAATTCTTCAGGACCACCTAAAATCATCAGGCCGGAGGTTGGGTCTTGGGCGCAGTTGGGTGTTCCAATGACCCCAAACACACGTTAAAAGTGGTAAAGGAATGGCTAAATCAAGCTAGAATGAAGGTTTTAGAATGGCCTTCCCAAAGTCCTGACTTAAACGTGTGGACTATGCTGGAGAAACAAGTCCATGTCAGAAAACCAACAAATTTAGCTGAACTGCACCAATTTTGTCAAGAGTGGTCAAAAATTCAACCAGGAGCTTGCCAGAAGCTTGTGGATGGCTACCAAAAGCGCCTTATTGCAGTGAAACTTGCCAAGGGACATGTAACTAAATATTAACATTGTTGTATGTATACTTTTGATCCAGCAGATTTGGTCACATTTTCAGTAGACCCATAACAAATTCATAAAAGAACCAAACTTCATGAACGTTTTTTGTGAAAATAAGAGTTGTAGAAATTATTGGAAACTCAAGACAGCCATGACATTATGTTCTTTACAAGTGTATGTAAACTTTTGACCACAACAGTACGTGGATATGGGTAGTGTCAGTGCCTATTTTGTTCTCAATGTGCTGATACGCTGAGGAAGTGTGTTCCAACATTAGCGCGGCCAATTGTGGTTTCTGGTACTGTATGCATCAGGCACTTATAGGGTGATATTTTCCTGGCACAATATTATGCATTACATGTAATGATTTTCTACGTTGTGTATTGACATGGTAGTAGGCTATATGATTTATATGTAGCATGGGTTGGCTCATAGAATTGCACTCTGCACTGAAAGACGGGGATGGTGATGTAATGGAAGAGAATGCTGTGCTTCAGGTTGGATGCAACATGGAGTTATGCAAAACGAAACGTGGCGGTAATTTTACTGTTGGCCTTGTTACTTTGTTGGCTTGCCATCAAAGTAGGCTTATGCGATATATAGTATATTATATATCCATCCATCCATTTTCTACCGCCTATTCCCTTCGGGGTCGCGGGGGGCGCTGCAGCCTATCTCAGCTACAATCGGGCGGAAGGCGGGGTACACCCTGGACAAGTCGCCACCTCATCACAGGGCCAACACAGATAGACAGACAACATTCACACACTAGGGCCAATTTAGTGTTGTCAATCAACCTATCCCCAGGTGCATGTTTTTGGAGGTGGGAGGAAGTCGGAGTACCCGGAGGGAACCCACGCAGTCACAGGGAGAACATGCAAACTCCACACAGAAAGATCCCGAGCCCGGGATTGAACCCAGGACTACTCAGGACCTTCGTATTGTGAGGCAGACGCACTAACCCCTCTTCCACCGTGCTGCCTGATATTATATATCATTCTATATAATTATTTTGATGGTGGTCTGTGCGGTCAAACTTGACATTTTAGCAGGCAAATGCCAACAATCTGTCTCGACTGCGGAGAAAAATATTGCTGCGTAACTTTACAAATACATTTGGCTAATCGACATCAGTAAAATGCGGCATAATTACTTAGTAAACCATCTTACAAGATGCATAAACAAGAGAAACCTACACCGTAGGACTCGTCGGTTGCCATTTGAAGTTTCTTGGAGTAGAATCCGGATTCCTCTGCGTATCTGGCAACCTCAGTCATGGAGAGTGGGAGGGCACTACAGAATTTTGACCATGATTGCAGTACCATTTCTGGCCACACTATTGCATAGGGCTCCTTTAAGGGCAAAAGTATGACTAAGATGGTGAAGCTTCTTTTTTTTTGCACTTTAATTTGATTGACAGTTTAGTTATGAAACGTATTCATTACTAATTTAGTTGATCTACTGGTGTGACGTGGCTCGGTTGGTAGAGTGGCTGTGCCAGCAACTTGAGGGTTTCAGGTTTGAATCACACTTCAGCAGTGATGGGCAGTAACAAGCAACATGTAGCAAAGCTAAGTAGCTTAACTACATTTCCCAGTAGCTTAGCAGTAGCTTCACTACTTTTTGAACAAGCAGCGATTCCTGTATTTTAGCTATCTTTAGACCCATGTAGTGAGGTAGCGAGGTAGCTTACATCAAAGCTACAAGCTAAAAAGAGAGACAATGGACTGCGAATCCAGACCAAAAAAAATACGGAGAAATTACAATGACCTGGATGAATGACAATGTCCATACATACGGAGAAATTCCATTATGATTGGTTGGTGTTCGTATGATGAGTCACAATTGACTATGGTTAGAGAAAAAACATTACGGACTGGCCAATCAGAGGCAAGATAAGGCGGGTCATTGAAACCAAAAAGAAAAATCATAACAGACGACTCAATAAAGGATTTCTTTCCCGCAGATTAGATTTTTCCTTCAGTGATGAAGACAACGTCCAGGAAAGTGCGTGTCCTTGGCCATATTTAGACAAATGTATGCATTTGAGAAAACAATGCCCAAAACCTTAGTTTTTAGTTGTTTACTCTGTTTACCAAAATCATAACTGCTCTCTTCATCTGAGACGTCCAACACAAATTTAAGAACACACCTTTGGACTTTGGACTTCCACCTTCGATCCTCGACCCTCGCTTTTGCACACGGACCCCTTGACGCCTCTCTCAGCCCCACGGACCTCCCGCTTGTCTCAAGGACCTTCTTCTGCTTAGCACCTTTGGACTTGTCTGCTTCCTCATCCAACAATTAGGTAATACTCAACAGCTTCAGCATTCATACACATAGTCTCCACCATACACCCCTTTTGGATTAGTCACACTCCATTCTCTTGTTTAGTGTATTTATATTTAATATTGTGTATTATTATATATATTGTGCATATATATAATAAAACATAGAGCAACAATACCCCCTTGTGGTTCTGTGCCGTCACAACTCCGCCAGCAAACATAACAGTAAGTTCCGGCCAAATTAAATATAAGGACCTGACGGCACAGTTTTTCCTTAGTCCCGCTCCCAGTGACTTTAGCCCCGCCCCAGTTACTTTTTTGTTTTTTTTGCCACTAATGATGTCTTTTTCTTTTTTTCACTCCACTCTTTCACTTTCACTCTTATTTACCCGCCGCCTGGACACCCTCCTTCCACCCTCAGTGACTGTTCCTCAGTCTTCAGGAAGAGTCTGGCATCCGCTGTCGGAGGGGGGGGGATGGTACTGACGGCTGTGCTGGTGGGGAAGCACAGCTGCGGCCAGCAAGACCGCTACCTTCGGTCTTTCGGTTTGCCTGGCCGCACCCACCAACCAGACTACCAGCACCTGCTCCACGGCTGCTCCACGGCTGCTCCTCGACCCAACACCTGCTCTGCGGTTGGTCCCCGACCCAGCACACGCTCCACGGCTGGTCCCGTGTACCAGAACCTGCACCCAGGCTGGTTCCGGAGTCAGCACCACGGCCAGCGCCGGCTTCAGCACCTTGGCCAGCTTCTCAGCCGTCTTCCACGTCTCCGGCTCCGACGACGTCGTCTTCCACGTCTCCGGCTCCGACGACGTCTTCCTCCATGTCTCCGGCTTCGACGACATCGTCCTCCTCGTCTCTGGCAGGACATCTCCACAGCGCCGCCAGCCTCCTCGTCTCCTGCATTGTCGCTCCCGCGACTTCCGGCTGGCCGGCCGCACAGGCGGCCATCAGGTGCCCGCACGCTGCGCCCTCTGTGGCCAGTGCATGGACGCATTTTGCGCCAACAGCAGCGATGCCCAGGACATGTGCTTGGTGGTTGTGGGCTGCTGTGGTTTTGGCGCCACTCGCGTCCGCCTTCCCGACGGCCTAGAAGGTGGTTGTTCCTTGGCCGTTCGACTCGCCGGCTGCAGCCGCGGTCTACTAGCCGCCGCCACCAAACTCGTCCCCGATGGTTTCGGGGACACTTGGGCCGGCGACCCACCACCAGTTCCCCCCTCCGCCCTCCCTTGTCTCTTGATCTTGTTGATCTGCTTTCAGTCCTAGGACATCTGGAATGTGTCCATAAGGAGGGGGGTACTGTAACGGCGCAAGCTCGAACCCACTTTTCTCCGGCAGCCGGGTCTGCCAGCCCCTCCGTTGGCAGTGCGCCGAGGCACACCCCTGCTCGCGTTGGCCGCATCACGCCCACATGCCGGCAAGGCTGTGGTTGATCAGCAATCAACACACCTGGGAATGATGAGGGCGAACTGTATATAGACCAGTGGACCCAAGGATCTTCGCCGGAACTTAATCTTCTGTCGTGTACCGTAAGCCGACTAACCCAGCTTTATGCGCTCTCTCTCTCTCTCTGCGTTTCCCCTCCATGTTTCATTGTTCTTCCTTGTCGTCCTCCCCAGCAGTCTGCCTTCGTCCCCGCGTGATCGAGCTGTGCGCCTTGACTTCCCCTTTGGACTGCTACCCTCGATCCTCGACCCCCGCTTTGCACACAGATCCCTTGACGCCTCTCTCAGCCCCACGGACCTCCCGCTTGTCTCAAGGACCTACTTCTGCTCAGCCCCTTTGGACTTGTCTGCTTCCTCATCCAACAATTAAGTAATACTCAACAGCTAATCATTCATACACATAGTCTCCCACCATACACCCCTTTTGGATTAGTCACACTCCATTCTCTTGTTTGGTGTGTGTATATATATATATATATATATATATATATATATATATATATATATATATATATATATATATATATATATATATATATATATATATATATATATATATATATATATATATATGTATATCCATCCATCGATTTTCTACCGCTTGTCCCTTTTGGGGTATATATATATATATATGTATGTATCTATGTGTGTATGTGTGTATGTGTATATGTGTATATATATGTATATATATATGTATATATATATGTTGTTGGAAGCATATCCATATTTAAGTGTTCCTTCTTTCTAAACTCCTATAGTCATATAAAGAATAGCTAGTATTCTTCCTTCTTTTGAGTCTCATAGTAAGGTGTTGGCCTTCTAGATTGGAATGTGTCAGAGTAGAGATAACTCGGAGTAGTCTAAACAAAGAGAGTGGGGGCGAGGGACAGACGGAAGATCGCGGGACTTCCGGGGGTTTGAGCTAGACCGAGCTAGACCGATCTGGACCGGGCTAGGGAACGCTTGGGTGCTGGGTTGGTCTCAGGTTTGTCCTCTAAGCTTTGAGAATAAACTACAAAATACCAACTATTGCCTGGAGATTGAATATAAACATCAGCGTATTGCCATAAAAAGAATCTGGGAGAGACAAGCAATTTCCCATTGGAGGAATGCTGGTCAACGCAACAATTTGGGGGCTCGTCCGGGATGGCACGCTGTTTATTGATGACTTCTTGCAATCTTCTGGACAGACTCAATTGGCCAATTCAAGGTAAGCAGAACCTTTCTTTTTAGATAAAATCTGCGTTGGGAGTCTGTCCTGAAGTCTGTAAGTCAAACACTGTTTTGTAATCCCAGGCACAGAGTGGTGATTTTGATAGATTGATTGCATTTTTGCCGAGCCTGCCATTGCATTAAAATTGTAAATAAGTGGTCAACTTACACCATTGTGTCTCGATTACCGTGACGGGCAGTTTCATTGACGAGTGAACTAATAGTCGGGTGTGGCTCACCCTGGGTAGTTGGTCGCAGCCTAAAAGAGTAACGGGTTAAAGGCCCTCGTATGATATGGAGGTTAGAGGCCTGCATATTGTACGATAAATTTAACGGGGTTAAAGGCCGCCGTATGGTTTGGGGTTTAAAGGCCTTCTGGGGTTCGAGGCCCCTGAAAAAAAAAAATAGACACAATGGCCAAGGAGTGTGACAGACAAGAATGTGATGGCGGCTGGGGAAAATGTGATGAATCATTACTGTTTGATGATCAATTGAATGTACGGTTGTCGACAATGGAATTAGCAGGTACAGTTTAAAAAGAAAAAAAAGAGAACGTTCCTTAAAAGGGTTAAGAGGGAGTTTACAATACTCGAAAAGTCGTGAACTCAAACGTCTGGTAAAATAAAATTAAAAAATTAAAACAAAAGTAACTGGAAGTTTTATGGTAAAGTGAAACGCAGAGAGTGTGCTGCTGAGTGTGAGTGTGTGAGAGCGGGAGTGGGTACGCGTGCTCGTGTGTGTGTGTGCTGCTGAGTGTGAGTGTGTGTGAGCGGGAGTACTTACGTGTGCTCGTGTGTGTGTGTGCTGGTGAAAATGGAACACTCAGGGAGAGAATTTAAGAGTTTGGCGTATGATAAAAGTAAACGGGGATTACGTGGAAAAACGAAATGCAGCAAAAGAAACGATGATTAATGACAGAATGAACTGATTGTTTTTTTGTCTGCCGCGTATGCGCAAGACAATTCAAACGACCCGCCCAGACTTTGACTAGGACACCGCCCCCTACTCCAGTGACAAGAGAAGGAGGTATTAACACGCCCCCTCTAAGATTAATCCTGCCTCCGAAAATTAACCCCTTGTACACGTCTGACCATTTTCTCCGGCAGACATTTTTGGCACATGACATTAACACTTTGGACATACTACAATATAAGTCTCTTGCCGATGCATACATGCAAGCCATTGTTGACCTTGCTTTCCCACCTGTACCTCCGGGAGGGAACCTTTGGCCAAGCACTTTGGACAAAGTTAACCCTGATATACAAAGTGCCAAAAACAATATATGGCAGGACATTTTATTCATCCCATGCAAAATAGGGCTAATGACAGAGCAACAAGGAAACGACTACTTAAATTACAGATCGCTGAAGATAAAAGGTTAAAAGAACCAAAAGGTCAAAGATCAGCTAGGGTATATTCAGCAGTGGGTGACCTTGCTTTTGAGTTCCAACAGGTGGAGGAAAGAATCCTCAGCAGACGTGCGGTTGGACTCGGGTGGTGGACAACGCGATGCTTCAAAGCCGGTCTGGGGTAGACACTGTTTCGGCTGTGACCAGCCTGGTCACTGGAGTCGTGACTGTCCGAACATTTCCGAACAGGAAAGGTTCCGTCGTGCCAACAAACGAACACGAAGGCGTGTAAGAGGACGCCCACATCAGGAGCCGCAGCAGGAAGCACCGACAGGACCCCTGCTGGACATGAGTGTCAACGGACAATTTTATCAGCCACCCATTCGATTCTGAATGCAGAGGTACCAAAAAAACTGTGTGCTTCCTCTTTAAAGGTCGAAGGCTTCGCTGGGGTCACAAGAAGGGTACCTGTCACCAAACCACTTCCGGTTCAGATTGCTGGACCTCCTTTACAGACTGTACCCTGACATTCAAATCGCAAAGAAGGAACATTCCTGGTGTTACCTGACGGCTGAACCACCCAGCTGCGCCATGAGCTCATACCACAGCCTGAAACAACAGGAATGGCTGACATCCAACTGCTTTAACAGTGAAAACCCTGACTGACTGAGATGCTACCGTGTGTTCTGCCACCCGACTCGCCATATGTTATGATTATTTATATATGTTGGAACTCAAGGTGTGGCTACTCAT
Organism: Entelurus aequoreus; assembly: GCF_033978785.1. Taxonomy (NCBI): domain Eukaryota; kingdom Metazoa; phylum Chordata; class Actinopteri; order Syngnathiformes; family Syngnathidae; genus Entelurus; species Entelurus aequoreus. Next base: position 29,126,100 of record NC_084742.1, on the reverse strand, counting down.
GTTGACCTATCTTTGCAACAGCTAGCATGGTTTAAGATGGACACAATAGTGTCCCACATTGTTCCCTTGCTCTCTGTCTCGCCTACAAAACCAAAGAACTTAGGTCCAACGATAAGACACGGCGTAGCTGCCAAACATTACACCGACACCCAAATACCACATTTTCAATTGTTTAGGTTTAGCCCATGGTTATGTTAAACACATAACTATGGGCTGCACTTTAGACACCTGTAGGCTACGAGGAGCTAGCAGCTACACAACAGCTGAGCTAAAACGACACATTACACATTCAAGCATATCAAATAATTATAGTTGCTCATTACATACACATAGTCGTCAAGACAGAAGTCTGATAGAAAGTATTCAGTAACAAACGTGTCTGCATCATTCAACTTTCTACAACATGAGCTTGACTTAATGAATTATTGGGGCCACCAGGTGTGGTAAAATTTCAAAATACTATTGCTAAAGCATCCGCCATAAGGGTAGTATTTTTCTAGTATTGGTGACAATATAAATATAAGCATATTTTGTTACTTTCACCATATTGAATAAGTTACATAAAAGTTAGGGTTCAGATGAGTTTGAGTTAATTGTGATATTGCTAAGGGGTACCCTACCCTAACACAACCCCCCAGTGGACCATAGAGGCTGAAGAGACAATCATTGACCTCAAACATGACCTGTCCTCCGCTACTTGACTATTAGCTGACCTTTTTCTTAGATGTTTCTGAAAGTGATAGTATGACTAACACAGTCCTTTTTTTCAGAAACAGAAGGGGGTGAGTGAGGGTGGATACAGACTCCTTGGAACAAAATCGACAATCATCCGACTCTGACACATTCCATAGTTTTAACGTTTTTACCGTGGGTAAGAACTTATAACTAATTTTAATTTGAAAATAACGATTTTACACATCGATAGTAGTTTAGTAGATCAAATTTAGAATATGGAGGAGGTGAGGGTGAACCATGTATAGTCTTTGATTTCACTGATATGATCAATACGGTACAAGGGAAAAGGTACGTACTGACTTGTGTTGACAATCACAGTGGTTGGCCGGAATCAACAACAACCTCAAAAGAGGATGCAATATCAGTAATTAAATGACTTGTGAATGACCTAGTACCCCGACATGGTTTCCCCAAAAAGATTAGGTCAGACAACGGCAACAATTTTTAAAAAAATACTCACTTAGCCTTGGTCGAAAAGGCTTTCAGACTAGAATACAGGTTTGGGGTACCATCCTGAGTCCCAAGGTAATGTTGAAAGGATGGACCAGAACATTAAAAACTAATTGGCTAAAATCTGTGCACAGACCAAATTTAATTGGATTGACATGTTGCAATTAGCGTTAATGATCATTCGAAGGTCCGTGAATAAAACTGTTTTACCGCCCTTTGAGTTTTTCACCCTATGAGCTGCATACAGGTCAGCCATTCACAGGACCAGCAGCCCCCCATGGAAGGAGGACTCAACGTAAAACCAAAATGGTATTTTACACAAAAAATTGCAGAATTTGTGTGCCAGTTCTTCTGTACAGATTCCCTTCCGCCCGCTGAGAGGGTCAAGATCAAGGTCATCAAACGCAAGTGGATGGAGCTCAGGTGGACTGGTCCCTTCAAGGTCGTGGAACGGACGTCCCACGCCCTTCGACTGGCTGGTGGAGGGGACACCTGGTACCACCTCTCCCTCTGCACTACAGCTGAAGAACCTGACAGATCACCAGGGGATGTCATTGCTGACATCGCCACAACATCTGCCCCTCAGCCCAGGAGACGAGAGAGATTTTCTACCTACATTACTCTTTTCAACTTCTATATTGTATATCCTTGTGTGAGACCAATCCAGTATGCTAAATGTTTCTTAGTTTTTCTTGCTTGTTTGCAGCATAACTATCTGTGTCGTTACATTAAGTGAAAAGTTTGATGTTTATCCCTGTTTTCTTACCTAAATTACTCTGATATTGATAGACGAAAGGCAGGATGTTACACCCGACTAGTGTTCCCTGACGGACTGGTGCTTGGGCGTGTTCTACTGTCTTTGTGTCTCAGTTCATCCTTCCTGACGACAGTGACTGACAAGTGTCTAAGAACATACAGCGGACTTTAAATAGACTGGGTCAAAGGGGATAGCAAGACTTATTTTTGACCTGTGCAGTGTGATTAATTACGGGGGACACAATAGCTATTACCGTGGTAATAACCTCTATATTTGTTACGACTCAACCCTGAACCATTGGTGTCGGATGCAGACAACATACTCTGGTAAGTTGTGCCCATCGTCCCTTTTATGTTGTTTTGGGGCTTGACCTGACTGATACAGACGCTAAAGGAATTATTAAAATTAATGTCCTTGAGAGGGCGTTAACTACCTCTACACCCTCTGTAGCACCTAAAGTACCACCCCACCTCGGTGGTGTTTCAAAGGCTCACATCCGTGCGTGCTAATGACATCACCACCGAAGGCCTGGTGACTTTGACCTTTGACCTTAGGAGCGGGTGCAGACAACCTGTGGCTCAGGTAGATGCCAAAACCTGGGTGACTGTGTTGCTTCTTCCGCTGGACGTCCCTTTTCCCACACTTACCCCGCCCCTTTTAAGTTGACTGACATGTGTACCCTTCTGTTGACAATGCCACCCGACTTCTTCCCTTTGTGGCCCAAAAGCTGAATTACACGCGTTTTCAAATTACAGGACCCTCTCCGTCCCCCAACAAATTGGGTGACATCAACCGTTACTGGTGCACCACACTGATAGATGGCTCTAGGATAGGCCCTTGGGCACGAGCTGACTTATTCTGGTGTTGTGGGAAGCACAGATTGTACATTAGAATCCCGACGTCAGCCGTTGGGCTTTGTGCTATGGTTAGACTGGTGACCCCACTCACCAAATTAACACCCCTTGGAACTCCTGTTTCAGCGGCCTCTCTAACTCCCCGCCGCCGTTGAGACTAACCAACCTGACTCGTGACGCCGTTGAGGGACTTGCCGAACAACTTGCCCCGACCTCCCTCAGGGCCGTTCAGATCCGCATAGCCCTTGACCGCATCCTAGCCAAGGAAGAAGGAGTGTGTGCAATGTTTGGTGACCAATGCTGTACCTTCATTCCTAACAACACTGCCCACGATGGCTCAGTTCAGAGGGCCTTAAAGGGCCTCCAGGCCCTGTCTAGGGACACATTAGGCAGGTGGACTGACCTAATTAAGTCTGTCTTGGTCTCCATTCTGAGTTTTTTTGGCCATCATAGCCTCATGCGGTTGCTTTATCGCCCCCTGGGCTAAGTGTCACTAAAGGGGGTCTAGCAAAGTGGTAACTTTAAGACTTTCGAGAATTGTTGGTTTACTTCCCTGACCATGACGACATTGACGTGGACTCCTTCCATCTATCTCCCATGTAAATAAGCTGTTGTTTTATTGCTAGCTTGCTTAAAGAAAAAAACAGCACCTACTTTAATGTGGGGCGTGCTTTATAAGTTTTGTACAAGTAATAAAGATCTTATTAGAACATCTTAAAGGGGGACTTGTTGGAAGCATGTCCATATTTAAGTGTTACTTCTTTCTAAACTCCTGTAGTCATATAAAGAATAGCTAGTATTCTTCCTTCTTTTGAGTCTCATAGTAAGGTGTTGGCCTTCTAGATTGGAATGTGTCAGAGTAGAGATAACTCGGAGTAGTCTAAACAAAGAGAGTGGGGGCGAGGGACAGACGGAAGATCGCGGGACTTCCGGGGGTTTGAGCTAGACCGAGCTAGACCGATCTGGACCGGGCTAGGGAACGCTTGGGTGCTGGGTTGGTCTCAGGTTTGTCCTCTAAGCTTTGAGAATAAACTACAAAATACCAACTATTGCCTGGAGATTGAATATAAACATCAGTGTATTGCCATAAAAAGAATCTGGGAGAGACTAGCAATTTGAATTCCCCATTGGAGGAATGCTGGTCAACGCAACAATGTATATATTAGTATTGTGCATATATATAATAAAACATAGAGCAACATCATCCCCTTGTGATTATGTGCCGTCACAACTCCCCTAGCAAACATAACAACAAGGTTGTAAACTGTAAGTAGGTTAGATAAAATTATTGCATACGATTAAAATCAAGAGTAAAATTAATAATTAAATGTTAATATTTGAGTGGGCTCCAAGCCCCTCTGTAGTGGCAAAGTTGGGCACTGAAGTCAGAAAGATTAAGACCCCCTGCTCTAGGTGTCAGTGGCGCTGCAAAACCAGACGGAGACGTCTGTGTGCTCAGCATGCTAATGCTAAACAAAGCTAACGCCAATGCAATAGTGCGTCTTAATTGTGTGAGGACGTGCACGTCTTACGAGCTTTCTCTCTGGTGAGCAGAGCGTGAGTTTGAAAATATTCCATTATCTTCTCGCCGTCTTCAGGATCCAGCTTCATTAGCGCCGCCGCCAGGCTAAAAGAAAAATAACATGCCATTTTGAAACTTTGGGAAGGGTCACATCCAGTCCTCAAATGGCGGGGGCGCAACAGCTGCGCCGGCTAGAAATAACCTCAGCTGATGGGCACTCCACTTGAATTCAGCACAAAGTCAAATAAGCAATAAGGAGTGACACTGGTTTCAATTCCATTGTAATGTAAACACACTTTGTACACACAATGTTTCTTAACAAACTTTAGCCGCCACTTTCCTACCTGGGATGAAAAACCTCGCCCAGGTCCATGTCTCTCAGCTCTCAGTACAGTGCGTCTGCAGCCAACAGAGACGTTTGTCCATCAGCTGTCTGAGTTCGTCTTCAACTCCAGTCCACGCCTCTTTGGACTGGAGTTGAAAGGTCAAACTCCTCCCACAACGACCGTGCAAAGAAGTGTTTTGTGTCCCAAGTGTTGTCAAATACAAGGAGTGTGTCAGAAAATATATATTTCAAATTCCCAACCATACACGACAAGTTCTCTCTTTTAAGTAATCTTGACACTTTCCCAGCCGTCTCACCTCCACGAACTCTTGGTTGAAGCATTCCCCCGGGATCCTCTGCAGATCCGATGTCCACGTCTTCAAAACTGGTCCCCTTGATAGCCCTTGAAGAGACAAAAATCAATCAAACCTCAGTTCAACTTCAGCTCCGCCATCTGTCCTGAAATGTCACCTATGTCCACATCCATGAAGGAAAAGTTCAAGTTTTTCAAAGTCCAAGAGTGAAGAGGAGGAGGTGGCGGCGCCCCTCACTCTATGTAGAACATTCCTCCACTAAATGGAGTTGATGTTCTGAACAACATGCACCATGATGACATGGTCACATTCCACACAATCAATGCTATTTCCATCCCCAGGGAAATAAAATGTATAAATGCTTCATAAAGCAAAGTGTCCTGCATATTGATCTGAATGCATATTTGACCAATACAATTTAGAGAAATATGTACATTGATCGTGAAAAACAAGCATTTTCTTTGTCCCTGCTTCCTAAAATTAGAATTTACCATGAAATATAATTCTTCAAATCCTTTACATGTTTGTGGTATTTATTTTCCCAACTGTACTTTGTTTGTCTTCATTACAACAGTTATTTGGTTATAATTCACATTTACATTGTGTCCATTTACTCTTACGCAGTACCCATTCTGAAAAATATGGACTATTCCACAAATCACATGGTTAACGGAAGGTTGCATCATCCAGATGCTTTGTCTACCACAAAAGTAAGTTCATTATTTGCTCATTTTTAATGTATTTGTTTTTGTTGAATCACTGTAATGTGCGTGGTGCAGAGGTCTTCAATGTTTTCCAGGCCAAGAACCCCCAAAATGATGGAGAGAAGGAGAATATTTTAATAATCTTTTATGAAATTATGATTGTAATTTACATTAAACTATTCCTAAATGTTGTTACTTGTTATTGTGCAATACTAAAAATATTCAGATAACAGTATTGTGTCGTTAATCACTAGCTGGCAACTGGCGCGTTAACCACAAGCTGACAACTAGCATGCTAATCGATAGCTGTCAACTATACCGTGCTAATCGCTAACTAGCAACTACAGCGCTAATCAGTGGCTGACAACTAGCACACTAATCGATACTTGGCAACTACTGCGCCAATCACTAGGTCACATCTGGAGCACTAATTGCTAGCTGACAACTAATGCGCTGATCGCTAGCTGGCAAAATAAGTGTTCATTTCTAGCTGACAGTTAGTGTGCTATTTGCTAGCTGGCAACTAGTGCATTAATTGCAAACAAACAACTAGCGCATTGATCGCTTCATGGCAAGTAAAGCATTAATCGCAAGCTGGCAACTAAGACGTTAATCGTTATCTGACAATTAACACGCTAAGCTGTAACTGACAATTAGTGCGCTCATCACTACTTGGCAACTAATATTCGCTACTTGGCAACTGCTGCGCCAATCACTATGGTGACAACTACAGCGCTAATTGCTAGTTGACAACAAACAGCTGATCGCTAGCTGGCAACAAGAGTGTCAATCGCTAGCTGACAACTTGTGTGCTAATTACTAGCGCACCAGTGTGTTAACTGCTAACAAACAATTAGCGCGCTGCACTAGCTGGCAAGTAAAGCGTTAATTGCTAGCTGACAACTAGCATGCTGATTGCTAGTTGGCAACAATGCACTAATCGCTAGCTGACAACTGGTGTGCCAATCACTAGGTGACATCTAGAGCACTAATTGCTAGCTGACAACTAATGCGCTGATCGCTAGCTGGCAAAATAAGTGTTAATTTCTACCTGACAGTTAGTGTGCTATTTGCTAGCTGGCAACTAGTGTGTTATTGCTAACAAACAACTTGCTCATTGATCGCCACATGGCAAGTAAAGCATTAATCACAAGCTGGCAACTAGAACGCTAATCGCTAGTTGCCAACTAGCACACTAATCACTAGCTGACATCTAAGACGTTAATCGTTATCTGACAACTAGCAAGCTAATCTGTAACTGACAATTAGTGTGCTCATCAGTACTTGGCAACTAATATTCGCTACTTGGCAACTGCTGCGCCAATCACTATGGTGACAACTAGAGCGCTAATTGCTAGTTGACAACAAACAGCTGATCGCTAGCTGACAACTTGTGCGCTAAATGCTAGCGCACCAGTTTGTTATTTGCTAGCAAACAATTAGCGCGCTGATCGCTAGCTGGCAAGTTAAGCGTTAATTGCTAGCTGACAACTAGTACGCTGATTGCTAGTTGGCAACAATGCACTAATCGCTAGCTGACAACTGGTGTGCTAATTTATAGCTGAGAACTAACACGTTAATCTCTAACAAACAACTAGTGCACTGATCGCTAGCTGGCAAGTAAAGCATTAATCGTTCTACTGACAACTAGCGCGCTGATCGCTGGATGGCAACAAGAGTGTCAATCGCTAGCTGACAACTAGTGTGCTAATTGCTAACGCACCAGTTTGTTAATCGCTAACAAACAACTAGCACACTGATCGCTAGCTGGCAAGTAACGCATTAATCGCTAGCTGACAACTAGCGCGCTGATCGCTAGTTGGCAACTATGCACTTATCACTAGCTGGCAAGCACTAGAGTGCTAATTGCTAGCTGACAATTAGGACGCATCCGGCGGTAGCATTGTGCAGGCTGTAGGGTTACCAGCCGGGGCGACATTTAATCAAGTTTGGCTCCATTATCCCAGAACATCAGGAGGTACAGGGAGCATGTTAAGAACCGATTCGGCAGAATGGTCCACATATGGCCTGATACTGAAACTGTCCGGGTCTACACCACAGTGTGCAATAAATCCTGAGTGACGACCTGTCATAGCTCTTTACAGACACCAGCTTTTGAATAGGGAACTTGTTTTATAAATACCAACTGCCCTAGTTGTAGTTTCCAGTGGAACTACAGTGAAAAAGTCAACAGACTCATCAAACTAAATTGAAAACCACTTTTGCATCTATTCATTCAAGCTGATTTATTTTATCCACAGACAGAACATGCACTTTCCTTGCCGCAGTAGTTGCAACAAGTTGTACATCGGCAATAGCAGACAACATTTTTGTCTTACTTTTGTGGTCCCTGAATAACGTTTCATCGTGGTCCTTGCTTGCTTTACGATTAGCAAATAGCTTTCGGAGTTTCGTTAAGGCTACTTTCACACTACAGGGTCAAATCTCCAATTCAGATTTTTCTTTCAAATCCAATTTTTTTATAAGGCCGATCACATTACAAAAAAAATATGATTTCTAATGTGAATGCAACCTAACCTGTATGTGGACATGACATCATGACGTCGCACGCACTGCAGTGTTTACGGATGTAAACATTGTCGTTTCAGTACTGGTGCATTTGTGTCAATTTCAAAGATTTTGTGCAATCAAAGTCTATATTTTCTGAACTGAATTATTGCGTGTAAAAGATTAAGAAGGAAGAGAACAAGTATTTTGGCTCTGGTAGTTTTACGGGATATTTTGCTTCAATGTCTTCTTGAAGAGCGTGTCTGTGGGGAGCAGTCGGAGACAGGAGTACTTTCACATGAGTTCCTAAAACATTATTTTCACATGTTTTCTTTTCCGTTAAGAAACTATTTATTTTGTTACTGTCTAGTTTGGCGAATAGTTATGATGCTCATCGCTTTTTGACGACGTTCTGGTCGGATGAATGCGATCTGAGCGCAGGAGCATTAACATTGAGGACGCATCGCATATACTGTATATCCGATTTATTCCCACATAAGAATGAGGCCTGGGTCAGCTATGAAAAGTTCAGAATTGCACTGTTCACACTGACATGAAAAAATATGATACAGGTCGCATATGGGCAAAAAAATAGGAATTGACCTGCAGTGCGAACGAGGCCTATGAAACACTTTATATGAGGCCTTTGTTGATGCATTGGCCTTCTTCATTGGTTTTGACAACTATTTGGCAAACAACCATTTCATATAAGAATTCAAGGGCAGGGACACCTATAATTTGATTGTGTATACATGTACATTTTCAGTTATTAAATCTGCTCGAGTTTTCAAATTTATGTAGACTTAGGCAGCATTGCCATATTGGGTTTAAAAGAGTGTAAATGTGACCAAAGCGTGTTGTGTGTATGTGTCGGGAGGGCTCTTATAATGTTGAAAATGTATTCAGAATGTGGTAAACAGGTTTTTTTATGCTCGAGATTAGGGTTGTTCCGATACCAATATTTTGGTAGTGGTATCAAAATGTATGTTGATAATTTTTGATACTTTACAAAATAAAGGGGACCACACAAAAATGTGTTTATGACTTCAATTTAACATAAAATCTTACAATACATATAAACATATTTTCTTATTGCACTTTTTATTTATTGTGGTCATATCCAGACCCAATTAACGGCGATAAATGAGGGATTATTTAGTGTATTTACATATTTATTCTGGGCAGCACGGTGAAACAGGGGTTAGTGCGTGTGCCTCACAACACGAAGGTCCTGGGTTCGATCCCCAGGCTCAGGGTCTTTCTATGTGGAGTTTGCATGTTCTCCCCGTGACTGCGTGGGTTCCCTCCGAGTACTCCTGCTTCCTCCTACCTCCAAAAACATGCACCTGGGGATAATAATACCTGGGATTTATATAGCGCTTTTTTAAGTACCCAAAGTGCTTTACATGTTAAAATAGGTTGATTGGCAACACTAAATTGGCCCTAGTGTGTGAATGTGAGTGTGAATATTGTCTGTCTATCTGTGTTGGCCCTGTGATGAGGGCGACTTGTCCAGGGTGTACTCCGACTTCCTCCCACCTCCAAAAACATGCACCTGGGGATAGGTTGATTTGCAACACTAAATTGGCCCTAGTGTGTGAATGTGAGTGTGAATATTGTCTGTCTATCTGTGTTAGCCCTGTGATGAGGACGACTTGTCCAGGGTGTACTCCGCCTTCTGCCCAAATGCAGCTCAAATAGGCTCCAGCACTCCCCGCGACCCTGAAAAAGGAACAAGCAGTAGAAAATGGATGGATGGACATATTTATTCTGGATTTATTTGTTTGTGGGATCTGAGGATGTCGTTGTGGTTTGTGCAGCCCTTTGAGACGCTTGTGAAATAGGACTATATGTATTAACTTTGATTGATTGATTGATTGATTGATTGGTTTTAATGTCCCCATATATTTTAACTTATCTATTTCCCATTTATTATTAACAATATTTATTACTTTTGTTGAATTCAAATGTTATTTTTAAATGTATTTTCTTTAACACTGTACAGGCTAGTGTCATTTTTTCAACTCCTATTTTATCGACATCGTCCTTTCTTTTCACACATAAGTGTAAAAAATGTAGATGAAAAAATGTAAGCAAAAGAAATATATCAATGTGCAAAATGTATGGTGTCAGTTAATTATTAATAAATATGGAGAAAGGGTAGAATTAAATGAGGTCTGCTTCTTCCTCCTCATTTTCAGTTTATGTTGAATTGAACGTAACCACCTGATGTTCCTCAATAAAAAAAAGTGTTAAGCATTAGGGCTGCAAATCTTTGGGTGTCCCACGATTCGATTCAATATCGTTTCTTGGGGTCACGATTCGATTATAAATAGATTTTTTGGATTCAACACGATTCTCGATTCAAAAACGATATTTTTCCGATTCAAAACAATTCTCTATTCATTCAATAAATAGGATTTCAGCAGGATCTACCCCAGTCTGCTGACATGCAAGCAGAGTAGTAGATTTTCGTAAAAAGCTTTTATAATTGTAAAGGACAATGTTTTATCAACTGATTGCAATAATGTACATTTGTTTTAACTATTAAATGAACCAAAAATATGACTTTTTTTATCTTTGTGAAAATATTGGACACAGTGTGTTGTCAAGCTTATGAGATGCGATTCAAGTGTAAGCCACTGTGACACTATTGTTCTTTTTTCTTTTTTTTAAAATAAATTTATAATGATAATGTCAATGAGGGATTTTTAATCACTGCTATGTTGAACTTGTTAATAATATTGGTACTGTTGTTGATAATATTCATTTTTGTTTCACTACTTTTGGATTGTTCTGTGTCGTGTTTGTGTCTCCTCTCAATTGCTCTGTTTATTGCTGTTCTGAGTGTTGCTGGGTTGGTTTTGGTTTTGGAATTGGATTGCATTGTTATGGTATTGCTTTGCATTATTTTGTTGGATTGATTGATAAAAATTAAAAAAAATAAAAAAATAAAATAAAAATAAAAATATAAAAATATAAATAAAAATCGATTTTTGAAAAATGAGAATCGATACTGAATCTTACAACGTGAGAATCGCGATTTGAATTCGAATCGATTTTTTTCCACACCCCTATTAAGCATGTCTAAAACAAATAAACTCTAACATACTATTCCACTGTATGCAAAAGTTGACCACGTGACCAGACGTGTTTAAGCAAAGAGCTCTCTCTATCGGAAATAATGAGAACTACAGCCAATATTACTGCAGACAGACACGTCCAGACGTTTCCGTGTTATATGGATTCTGGGCCGGATAGGGGACAAAAATCATATTGGGGCCCTAATGGGCAGCTGTTTCAGCAATTTTTGGGGGCCCTGAAATTGTACTAGATCCCCACTTCCAGACGGTTCCCCTTCCGGTTATGTCATCATATAATAATATAATACCATGTATCTTACGGCAACAGTTAGTCACCTGTTTCTTTTTATGGCATTTCGTCAGTGAACTGCGGGGGGGAACAACGAATTTGGCCGTTCCCAGGTTAGTCACGGAGGCGTTCCCGGAAGGGCCCATCATTGTGAGGTCGTTAGTTAGAACTGCGCGTTCACATCGAAACCACGGGAGAACGAGTGCGTCCACAGTCATTTACAAAGTCTCCTAATAGAGTCCACAAGAAGGTTCCAGGTTGGGAGAGTAGTTATTTGTACATCTTCGTTTCTTTTTCACCTTGAACCATCTTCAGTCCGTCCAACAGGTAAGTTTTTCACTTCCGGTCTGACTCGCGGTGAAAGACGCGAACCTGCTCTCGTCTTTTTTCTATTCGTTCTCTTTTAAACGCGTTTTCGAATGAAAGAAGCGCGTTTAAGTGTTTTACATTGCTGTCCATACTGATCTTCTTCTTTATAGACGAAACATGTTGTCATGAAAACAATGTTTGTCTTTTTTCGAAAAAGACAAACATTGTTTTCATAAAGTTGTTTGGCAAGACCCATGACGTCACGCCTGCTGTTGCTGAATTTGCCTAATTAGAATCTCCTGATGTTGATTTGAGCTTGAGAGGCGTAAACGGGAAGTGACCAAGATTTTGTTAGTCCATTAGTTTGTATCAATGTAGCCCTTGCCTCCTTAAAAGCCTTCATCCCAAGTTTTTTGGACTTTTAACGGTGTGTATGTGTGTATGCGCGGTGGAGAGGCTGCAGAGACATGAGACATTTAGCGGGATGGACGGAGCGTGGACTTTTTGGAGCCAAAGCCCATGATGGTGTCCAGAGGTCACATGTCAATTGAGTATGAAATCCCTTCCTGTTGGGCATCACTGTGGTTGCTGTGTTATTTGTAAACACCTTTTTTTTGTCTTTCAGCTTTGTGCCTCACCTTCTTGAGTCCACTCCATCGAGCAGTCAGCTGGAAGCAGCTTTGTCATTAGTGTTTGGACTCCAGAGCGAAAAAAAGAAGAGGTACAATTACATCCAAAGAATTCCATGGCGGTTTCGGGTCTGATCCAGGATCATGATGACAACGATATCAGCCCCCAAGTGGAAGCCAATGTAACCCCGACCCCCCCCCCAATGCCTTCTCACCCCAACGGCAGCCCCAGTCGGCCCGTGGCCGCTGCCCCTGCTGACCCCTCCGACAGCAGGAGCCAGACCAGCAGACTGACTGCTATTCTTCAGCAGAACCAGCTGGTCCAGAGTCTGAGCAACGGTCTGAGACGCCACTGTGACTATGTCAAGATCTCGGTCCCGGAGGAGCGTGCCGACCGCCTTCCCAAAGAGTGGTGGAAGACAGGAGTGGCCTTCCTCTACGCCATCTTCAACTTGGTCTTCACCACTGTGGTCATCACCATCGTGCACGAGAGGGTCCCCGACAAGTCGGTGAGCCCACCGCTTCCCGATAAGTTCTTTGACTACGTGGACCGCGTTCCCTGGGCCTTCACCGTCACCGAGGTCAACGGCCTGATCCTGGTGGGACTGTGGATGATCCAGTTGCTCTTCCTCAAACACAAGTAAGAACCGCACTATGAGCGCCGGAGTGCCATGCCCGCTCACCGTAGCTCCGTCTTCCTCCCACAGATCCATCGTGGGCCGCCGCTGCTTCTTCCTCATCGGAACACTGTACATGTACCGCTGCATCACTATGTACATCACCACCCTGCCCGTGCCAGGCAAACACATGGTGTGTGCGCCCAAGGTGCGCACAGTCACACTCCAACACTCACTGAATACATAAATGTAAATATGCGTGTGTTTTGTCCATATAAAGATATAGATGTATTAATGTATGTATATACATACAGTGGAACCCTGATTTACAAACGCATCTATTTGCGACTTTTTCGGTTTAGGAAAACATTTACATTGCACCAAGTATGCCTCTGTGTGCAAACCATGTCCCAGCCTACAAACGCTTCATTAATTAATTAATTCATTGCATGCCGCTTAAAGCCAACCACGGGCTTCTATTTTGATGACATAATTTCTTGCACACGCGGGCACGGCCATTTTGAAGAGGCGAGGTCCCCGACCTTACATCCGGTTTATATCCCGTACACACAGACGCCATTTCGAAGAGCTTCAACAGCGAGCGGCACTTCTGAAGTGTTTATTTCCACATTTGTTGTACTTTGCGCCATTCACAACTGTGTCAGCCAGTCTTAAAGATCACTTTGTATGATCAGAAACTCAGTAAATGTGTCCAAACCCACAGAGTTTTGCTCTGTAGCCTCGGGTTGCTTGACAGCCGATTTAAACTAGCATTTTAGCTAGTTAGCCTCCGGCTTGCGGCACCTTTGGTTCGAGGATTTTATCAGAAGGGGGCTTTGTTCTGCAGCAAGTCTTTAATTGTGATGAGAAAGAAAAAGATGCCATAGCAGAACTTTGTTGCAGCGAAGGATAAGGCACGACCAGTACACATGCCAATGAAGGATTGCCTCATATTGATAGTTTGTGCTAATGTTAGCAGAGACTACGTGAAGCCACAAGGTAGAATTTTTTTATTTTTTTTAAATTGTAGCAACATTGTTAACATTTTGAACAACGAGATGTGTGTGCTTTTGACGTTCAAGTGTGCTGTAAGGTTGTTGAGTCGTTTGGATAAAAAGAGGTGTGTGTGTGTGTGTGTGTGTGTGTGTGTGTGTGTGTGTGTGTGTGTGTGTGTGTTTGTGTGTGTGTCTTCAAAGTGTGCAGGGGTTTTTTTTAACCAAAATAGGGACTTTTGTCGAGGCTACAACCAATTATTCATGTTTACATTGATTCTTATGGGAAATTCTGTTTCACAATACAAACTTTTCCATGTTACAGAACCAATTCAGTTCGTAAATCGCGGTTGCACTGTATTATGTGTGTTTTGGCAATGCAGCGCGTTTGCCCCTGTCGGCGAATGCAATTTTGTCACTTGAATAGACGCTTCTCGCTCCTCCCACTACGAACGTTCTTGTGTCACGTGACATGCTGCTCCAAAAAAGACTTTGAAGGCTGTGATCGATCAGCTTGTAGAACATTATTTCCTGTGAGCATATGACTTGTTAAGAGGGCATACAGCCCACATCAGCCAAAGCCTTCTCCGTTGATTTCCATATTTGCAATTAAAATCAAGCATTGATTAGTTCCATCTGCAATAACACCCTTCTCTCTTGCTTGCAATGAAGGGTGCTAACAAGGTCGACAAGAGCTGTGGCTACTCACAGTTGCTATAACAAAATCAACAACAAAAATACAGAAATCTAAAAAAAGCAGAAAATGTGAAGACAAAAAACGCACAAGTTCTCCATGTGTGACGTCAGTTCAATGTACTGACAAATGATCTGAAAGACCATTTTTGGAGGCAACTTGTGGTCGAGGACATTCACTTCACAGGTGGCAGCTGATGACATTTCTGCAGTCAGCATGCCTATTACACACTCCCTCAACACTTGCAACATATGTGGCATTGTGACGGCAGCCTAAGGCATACCTGTGCAATAATCATGCTGTCTCATCTGCATTTTGGTATGACTCACCTGTGAGGTGGATGGATTATCCTAACAAAGCGGAAGTGCTGCCTAGCAGATTTAGACATATTTGGCAACAGTATTTGAGAGAAATACCACTTTTTTGTATATAGAAAAATATGGAGATTATGTGCTCAGCTCATGAAAGATGGAAGTAAAAAGAAAGTTCTTTATATTTGCGTTGAGTATTTGTGTGTGTGTGTCTCTGTTTATATGGATATGTATACATATGTGTGTCTGCATGTTACAGCTCTACGATGACTCAACAGGAAAAATTTGGAGGATACTGAGGCTCATCTCAGGAGGAGGTTGACTAGATTCTTTGTTTGCTCATGGCTGACCTTTCACAAGTAACATCTGTCCTAAAACCTATTTATTTATTTGTGTGTGTGTGCAGGTTTGTCTCTGACGGGCTCCCACATGATGTGCGGTGACTTCATGTACAGCGGCCACACAGTCATGCTCACCTTGTCCTACCTCTTCATCAAAGAATGTGAGTAGCGCTCCCATTACATGCACGCCAAGACCTGTGGCAAGTATGTGATGCAACTTTGTCGTGCACAGACTCTCCTAGCTGGATGTGCTGGTACCATTGGATCTGCTGGCTGCTCAGCGCCTCGGGTGTCCTGTGCATCCTGGTGGCACACGAGCACTACAGCATCGACGTGCTGGTGGGCTACTTCGTTACCACCAGGGTGTTCTGGTGGTACCACACCATGGCCAACACACATGTGAGACACACACACACACACACCTCAAATTATTCAAGTTGTCGAAAAAACGTTCTCGCTTCCTATCAGGCTTTGCGTCGGGTTCCCAACAACTTCCTGTCGCGGACATGGTGGAACCCAGTCTTCAACTTCCTGGAGCGAAACGTGCAGACAACTGTTCCTGTCGTCTTCTCATGGCCACTGGCGTTGCCGTCTTCATGCAGACAGCGCTACAGGATTGTAGAAGGTGGGAGGGACGAGTGACAGAATTGCTTCTGCTCACTCTTTTCGGACCTATGCCAGTCTTGTTGATGTGCCACTGTTACCCTGCTATGCTAACAGCAGAGTGATGTTGTCATTTGTGACACAGCTGCTAACCTGCTAGCATTCCACTGCTAACTCATATTTGATCATTGGTGTTGTAAATAGTTTGTAATTATTCATTATTATTATTGTTATTATTATTATTGACTGTTTATTCTGCTCTTCTGTATTGGACGCTGGAAACTGCTGCTAAGATTTGGCCTAATAAAAGTGCTTATGTGCTTTTGTAAAGACTGACTTGTCTATTCCCCCACCCCACACCTTTAATTGAAGAGATGTTATTTTATAACTATAATAATTGCACCTATTTGACTTGTGTGGTACGAGGACAGCATGTCTGCTACCTTCTGCCCCTTTTCACCGAGCCGTACAAGACGAAGCACACTTTATGGTACGAAAACAAGAAGGAGATGGTTGTGATTTGGATTATTTTGAACCAATGTGGTGGTGGTGGTGGCAGCAATTTGACCAATGTCACATGTTCAACCTGGTCATTCCACAGACCAACTACAGCTAATATCTTTCAGAAACACTCCCAACGCAGTTGATAATGACTTCTCCTGCATCTTCACACAGTCCTTTGAAATCCGAGACAAATCAGGACAGTGGAATACAATTAAAAAAATAATTTGGTAATCTGAATGTGCGTTCAGTTCTGTGGTCCGGGACCGTCAAATCAGGAAGTCTGGAGTACAAGTTCAGGGTCACAGGAGACTTTTGGACTGGAACTCAGAAAGCTAGCTGGACCAAAAGGTTTGGATGAAGGTGCTGGCTGAGGTCTTGGATGAAAAGTCACTCGCCATGGTGATCCGAGATATACGACCTATTTAAAAGACCGTTGCAAGGAATTCTGTGTGCTGATAAAGTCCTGATATCCTCGTTCTGAGCACTTTCTGTTTTGGGGAGATGTGCAATTTTTTCCCCCAAGATCATGCCGCTGTAGTGGCTGCTGGTTGCAAGAACTCTGTGCTCTTGTGTTTCCTCTTTTTGTGTTGTTGATTTTTCCCTTGTTTTCATGTGTTTTTTGTCTTTTGGTTCAGGTCCCTTTTGGGACCGTGTAACTTCCATGACTTCTGCGGTTTTTTTTGCTTTTGGATTTGCCTCTGTGGAGTCTCTTGGCCATGGCCATGTTTGCACCAGAGACCAGCTACTGGCTGTCTGCCACACCGAAGACAGAAGGAGATGCGGATGAAGAGCTAGCACTGAGCGTCGGGATGGACGAGCTTCACGGAGCCCTGGCTGAATGAGTATGTTACGGACACCTCGGTCTCCTTGGACGGATTCTTGCTCATCCATGCAGACTGGATGTTGGCTGAGAGTTAGTGGGCAGCCTAAGATGGAGTCTGCTCTCTTGGTTGCTTTGTTAGGTCTGTTCCTGTCTCTGGCCATGTTCCCCCCACCCCAACAGACGATGGCGTGAAACACCACAGAGGCCACCACAGTGTATATGGGTGTTGAAATTATGTTTTTGTCTATGCTTAGTGCAATTGTGTGTGCGCAACATGTATTATTTATTGCTCTTTTTTTTTTTTTTTTTCGTTGTTTTACTTTTGTAGCTGAATGTAGAGATTGCGCCCTGAAGTGGCAGCTGGTTGCATAAGTTGTGCTCTTTTGATGTGTTTAATACCCTTTGTGTTCTTTTATGTTTCCCTCTTTTTTTCCATGTTTTTTTTATTCCTTATTTTTTCTGGACTGTTTGTATTTGCACTGCAATCGCATAATTTCCCTATTGTGGAATAAATAAAATCTATCCTGTCCTACACGGTGGTTGCCAATAGAGCAGGAGGATTCAGCCACTTGACACACCAGCGCCATCTATACCAGCTTTTCTCAAAGAGGCCCATCGATGTGTCCCGGATCGCCTCTAGACTCACATCCAATGAGGATGCAACACAGACCAGTATGGTCTGGACGTACAGCCAAATGGTGTTATCTGGGGTTCTCAACTAATTTTGACGTGTTGCTTGTCTTTTCAGGTTGTTTCCGTGGTGATGCGTAATGCGATCTTTAGGAGTTAGTTTACTAAGTGCCTTTTTTTTCCAAAACAAAACAAGCGAATGTCCTCTGTTTTGATTTTATTAGTGACTCAAAGTCGCAACTTTGTGTCATAGGTCATGTGCTTTGCTTACATGCTCAGACAATGTAAAAAAATAAAAATAAAGAACATCGGTGAAGGTCACATGACCCATTAGCCGCTGACGAACTGCAGTCTAGCTGTGTATGCCAGGTCGGCGAGGTAAAGCAGTAAGTTGAGGGCAGTGAGGACAGCCACACCAATCAAGTTTGACTCTGCATCCCTTCGGACCCGGTAGCGCTCGCCAAACTGGAAGACGGGCCAGATGATAGTGGCTGTCAGGTACATGACGGCCGCCAAGAGGCTGCACGCCGACAGGAAACGGGAGAAGGGAACTGGTAGCCAACCTGTGCACTCGGCCACACACATCAGCACCACGACCATGGAGAAGATGAAGCACATGCAGTATACCGCCATGCACCACTGGAGCGCCGCGTGCCGCTCGTACGCCACAGGATCGCTGACCAGGATGAAGATGATGCACGCTACAAATGTCTGGCATACTTTCAACAAGCCCGGCGACGTCGCCATGAAACCTGTCACCTCGCCGGGTCGTGCTTTCGTCAGGCTCACCTCGCCCATGTAAGCTACCGTCGCCAGGCAGGAGAAGACAGTGGAGGCGATGCGGTGGTCACGTATCTCGTTGTAGTTGCTGCGCTCCCTCAGGAAGTAGAGCGGGAAGATGACAGAAGCCGAGAGGCAGAGGAGGACGGCGTAGCATGCCATGGTTATAGGGAAGTTGGACCAGGACACAGGGACGCGTCCCTGCAGGCCCAACAGCTCCACCAGCAGAACCACAGCAGTGGCGGCAAAGCTGAAGGCCCAACAGAAGATGCACCAAGCGGCCATGCCGCCTTGAGGAAGCGAGGCACCATGGGCAGCGACGCTGAACGCCACACAGCTGAACAGCAGGGCGACGACTCGCACATACAGCAGCTGAGAAGTGGCAAACACAATCAAAGGCATGCTAAGACGTCACAGGGGTGAAGCTTGACTTGTGTAGGTACCAGAGACAAGGACACTGTTGAGAAAAGATGGGGGAAAAAGAAGTCAGGGCATTCCCTCTATTTCCTGTCTACATAGGAAGCAGCTGATGACAGGAAGTAGCCATGCAAACATACAATAAATATCTAAGAAGGTTGTTTGTTAAAAGATTCGATATTAAGACAAGCTTCATAAAGTTTCAGAAGTTTATACAGACATATCGACCTTACCGATCTACGGGCTCCGAATTGTTATCGCTTGATGTAGTAATTTCCTCAAAGGCTGCACATGCACGCCCACAGGAGCCCCCATGCACGCCCCATCGGGCCATGTTTGGTCAAAAAAGAGTCTCGCGCTGGAGTTGTCCTCCGGATTCCTCAACTACTGACGCAGCTCGCTTCACTTCCTGGCTGCACACTTGGAGGAGATCTTCTTGCCCCGAAGAAGAAGTGACATCCACAAATAAAGGCGAAGATGGGCACCATGCTCGATGATCCGTGCGCGTTGACCCACGGGGAAACCGCGCTGCCTCCACCCTCTGTGTCCACAGGGGGCGCTGGTGTGCTGCGTGTAGGGCAGGAAGGACAGAAACAAAACAAGATTCTCCTTTTGTCACCATTTAGGATTGAGTTGTCGTTTCGTTACTGCGGACAGGCATGTGACTAACATGTGTGTATTTTGCTGCAACACAAAAGAGAAGCGGCGTTGTTATTGTTGTAACCCTTGCATCGAGCAGATAACCGATGTTGACTTACACTGTAATCGCTGCTAGCATCTTTAACCTCAGAACTGGATGCACTGGCACAATTGTCTGCCTGCCATTGTAGTCACCTTTTTATGAAACAGTCTTAGGATTTTCATGCATGCTCGCTTCGCTGGGGATCCTCTACAGAAGAGGTTGATTAGCTTGCCTAAAATCCGAGCATTGAGCGCCTTCGTCGGCCGCAGCACGCAAGCGATGCCGCGGTTCGATATCGGCCCAGCCGCAATTCTACATTTAGCTAGCTAGCGCTACCCACACGAAGCAAGCTGCGGTAAATGGTTCAACCAAGTTCCTGGTGTGTGGTGGGTAAAATGTACCCTTTGCACTTTTGTTTACATGCCGTATGTTAGAGAGGGTATAAAAGACACATACATAGCAGATAATATGGCACATATAAGAGCAGTCGCCAACGTTCCTAGCTAGCTGGCTAGCTAACCAGCTCTGTTTGTTTACGATGTGCTACTCGAGCTTCGCACATTTTTATTTGACACGTTATTTACAACTTATGCCGTCTTTTTATCGACTTACTTTAACCATTTACACATGTGAAATTCAAACAAACGTTTTTAAATTTGAACTTGAGTGATTTGTCTTAGGTTTCCAATAGTTATACGCTGAGCAGGTGTACGTCATCGTGAATGTGGTTAAAATTACCAGGGTGCTTAAATCGTTTTCATGTAAGAGGTGTTAAGCCTCATATAAATAGACTTCAGATTTTATCAGCACTTTATAAGTGGACCTGCTGAGGTGGACATGAACGAACGTCCTCTGTGACGTCATGCAACTCAGCATGTGGACGGACAAGATGAAGATGGGGACACCAACGGCGTAGTGACTGCAGGCATGAGTCTCCGCCAGCCAACCTCCACCCTTGACAGGTAACTTGTAAATATGATTTGGAGTGTGTGTGTGTGTGTGTGTGTCTCCACTGACTCAGGTAATCACGCCTATACAACAACATCCCTTTTCTTTTGCGTGTGCAAGCAGACTGTGAATTTTCATAAACAAGCCAGAAAGCAAATTAAAATGTCCATTCCTAATCGCTCCTATGCCTCTTCGTCTGAATATCTTCTCTCTCTTTCCCTTTGGCTTCCTGCCCCATCACACTTTCAGCCCCTTTGCTGCTTGGTGAGTTGTCAGCTGACTGTTTGGTATGCCGTGTCCTTCCTCCCCCCTCGGCCCTTCATCAGTCTCCCTCATAATCTTTCCTGTCTTCATCATGTCACGACCCCCTCTGCCTCTTGTCTGTCCAAACAGGCTCAGCAGTCTCACCATCGGAGACTCCGAGCGCAAGTCCTCCCAAATTACCCAGCAGAGGGAGCCACAGACCGACGTCCCAAATGAGAGCGGCGGTGAGTGCAGGGATGGTTGAAGTAGGCATAGTGCAGGAGACTCTATTCCGTGTCCACATATGTTTCTCTCGCAGGCGGCGGCCTCGTTCAGAGATGTGTGGTGGTGCAGAAGGACCAGCTGGGTTTCGGCTTCACTGTTTGTGGAGAGCGCGTGAAGCTGGTACAGAACGTGCGAGCAGGTGAGCAAAGTACTCATAGACCAGCGGGTACTTGTTGCTGATTTAGCGTTTCCCTGCTCCTCCTCAGGCGGTGCAGCTGTCAAGGCCGGAGTCCAGGAAGGGGACCGAATCATCAAGGTTGGTCCTCCCTCACGTTGGCTTGATGTTTCCGCAGCTTATCTCCTCCCTCCCTGTTCCTCTCCTGTCACCCAGGTGAATGGCTCGCTCGTGTCCTCCATGACGCATCAGGAGGTGGTGAAGCTCATCAAATGTGAGTCCAGCTAACAGGATTAGGACTTCCTGGGAGAAATTTTAATTTCACACGTGTTATCTCTGTTCTGTCAACGTCACCCCGCAGCTGGAACGTATGTCGCGCTCACACTACAAGGGCCGCCCCCTTCCGCGGCCGCCTTGCCTCTGGAACCCCTCCCCACTGACCTTGCACCCAATCAGAGGATGTTACCAAGCAGGGAGGGTCCAACCTCTTACCCTTCCCAAAAAATCACTGGACCCAAGCCACTCCAGGTCAGTGTGTGCATGGCATCTTAAAATGCCTATAAGATATCATGTTCTGATGTAACTGGTGTGTTTTAGGACCCGGAGGTGCAGAAGCATGCCTCTCAGATACTCAGGAAAATGTTGGAACAGGAAGAACTAGAGCTGCAGGTAGACATACACGCACACCAGTGGTATCCCTTACCTGTACATATTATATAAGGGGAGGCCCATGGGCCTCCCCCACGAAGGTAAAGTTAATTTTTATTAATTACTTATATTATTTTCTGTATAGCACCAATATCATAACAGAAGTACTTGAAGGATACTTTTCATAGA
Organism: Entelurus aequoreus; assembly: GCF_033978785.1. Classification (NCBI taxonomy): domain Eukaryota; kingdom Metazoa; phylum Chordata; class Actinopteri; order Syngnathiformes; family Syngnathidae; genus Entelurus; species Entelurus aequoreus. Next base: position 29,103,799 of record NC_084742.1, on the reverse strand, counting down.
ACTGATGTATACGTTGTTCTTTTATTAAACAAACTAAATAGTCTTGTTTATCTTGTTTACATAACATCAAGTTTTTCCCTTTTATGTATTTAATTGTGGCGGTGCGCCACTGCAATGTACTAGCCGCCACACCTAACAAATTAAAGTAATATAGTATATTATAGCGTTCATAAGAAGACACACAAAGTCAGGCACTCTTTTTTTAGCTTTTATTGCCAATTGTATGCTAACAACGTGCCCAATTCCATCAAGTATTTCCTCCGTGCACACACGCCTGTTTCTGTGTTTCAGTCCAAAACACTTAACACTTCCTCATTCTCCACAGACACGGTGTGTTCACAGACCATGAGAAAAACTACCATCATAACATACTGTAAACGTTAACACCAGGAGGTAGTTACAGTATGAATGGACATACCGCATATAGTTTATTGTTTGTTCACTATTGACTAGTGATACAGCGAAAATTTGGCCGCAAAAAAGGACGTACTTTGATCACTGGAACAGCGCTGCCAAAACAGAACGTTGTGATGATGTAAGCCATACGCACAAGGTTGTCTGGATTGGAGGCAGCCTGTCCGCGCTGTGGACGTACTTTAATGTATCCGAGATATTCCCGCGGACAACAGTCAGCAAAATTTAAGATGACAGTAGTGGCTTTTAATGAGAGGACGGCTCCTGGCAGCGCAAAGCAAGTGACACCAGGCTCTGTGCACCTCGAGTCGCTTTCGGTCACGGACATGGAGCAACAGAAGTAAACAATCTCTAAACACGAGTACAGTCTACAATAACACCAGAAATAGATGCTAGATTTGTTGCCAGTCGTTTTCAATAAAAAAAGAGTGTCTAAAAGGATTGGAGAAACCTTTAGAAAAAAAAATCATCAAGTACCGGTGTTTTTTGGTACCTGTTTTTAATTAGCTCGGTCCATGAGGCCCGTGAAGATTCTGGGGTAACAATACTGCTATCGGTCTTTTTTTTATCTAGCTGACCGACGTAATTATGACAAGCTGTCACATTCCGTTCAGCTGCCACTGCTATACATTAAAATCAGTTTTGAATAATGATGAATGAGGAAGCAATGCCACACAAAAGTTTGTAACACAACAATATTTCCTCTTTAAAAGTTCCTCAAAGTTAGGCACGCTGTGTCCGTTTGAAGTGAACGCACATTACTCATGACAAGTTACGACCGCGTTTTATCAACCGTCCTCCCAGCGATCCGTTAATCCACAGGCCAATATTAATCCACTCAAAAAAAGTAAAAAATTAGGTAACACAATAATCCATAAAGTTTGCGTTGAAGCAATACAGCATCCACTGTGACTGACAGGTCTCTGGTTGCCGTCTGACGTCATTCCATTGCGCCATGTTTGGATCTTGCTTAAACTTGTTATTTCTGTTCAGTTATTTCTGTCCTTTGAATACAATCTGGACGATCGCGAATTACACTTGCTCACTCTGTGTGTGTGTGTGTGTGTGTGTGCGTGTGTATTTATTTAATTCACACATACATCGGTAACTGTCAACACTCCGTATGGCTTCCAGTCCATCACTCAAATACGTTCATGTGCAACATAAACACAAATAACAATTCCTATTGTTACAAAGTGCACACCCACTTAACATGCTGATTGATTGTATTGAGTTATGTGATATATTTGATATGATATATCATGTAAAAGGTATGTTTTCTGCACATGAATGCCATATCTAAATATTATTACCAGCTGAGTGTAATTGTAATGAATCACAGTGATGGACAAAGGTGGGAATCTTTGGGCACCTCACGATTTGATTCCAATTCAGGAGCTACTATTTGATAAAAAATCTATTATTGATGCACCTTTAATTTATGTACATTGGTGCAGTTTTACAGATCTTTTTGTTTCACTAAAGAAGCGTTTTTTAAAACAGTGCATTTGTAATAAGAAACAGTTCAATTAATTCCCATCACAATATCAAATCAAAGAAAATGTGTGAAAAACTGGAACATAAGTGCCCTAAAATAAAGTAGTTGGTCGGATCTCTCATTGGTAGCACATTTTAGAACTGTCTGCATTGCTTTATTTACAATAAATATATCGATTGTTGATGTTTACTAATCGATTTTATAATCATCCATGTCCGAATTGCAATGCATCTAATAATCCAATATTTCCCCCATCTCTAGTGATGGATCCGTGTGTTCTTTAAAAGAAGATGACATAACTACATTTCACCATGCATTGCACACGTTGACTTGTTTAATACTTTAACAGGTGTTAAGAGAGGTGGAGGTGTTCAAACTCTTGTGCTAATAAAAATGCAAAATAAAATGCATTTTTTTCACATCTTTATTTCTACAAATTACATATAGTACCGATAAGAATACAGATAAAAAATTATATCGATAAGGGTATCTTATCGATAAAATCTTAACAATATACATCCCTAATACCAGATTTGTTTTAAATCCTTTTGTATGCCTTTTCGAAAAAATATATATGCATCGTAGCAAATAATATGATTGTCATATTGACCACGCCCGTACCGGCACAGGTATTTTGACAATCTAGGGCATGGGTGTCAAACTCTGGCCCGCGGGCCAAATTTACACTAGAGCTGGCCCGCCGATTATATACAGCGGCGGTGCCGCGGTAACACCGCATTCTCCGCTAATTCTCATATTTGCCAACCCTCCCGGGAGACTCCCAAATTTCAGTGCCCCTCCCGAAAATCGTCACATCCGCTTTTCATCCAGTCCAACGAGTGCTGGCCCAGTCACATAATATGTGCGGCTTCTGCACGCACACACAAGTGAATGCAACGCATACTTGATCAATAGCGATACAGGTTACACTGAGGGTGACCGTATAAACAACTTTAACACTGTTAGAAATATACGCCACACTGTGAACCCACACCAAACAAGAATGACAAACACATTTCGAGAGAACATCCGCACCGTAACACAACATAAACACAACAGAACAAATACCCAGAACCCTTCTCAGCACTAACTCTTCCGGGACGCTATAAGGTGTGTGTGTGTGGGGGGGTTTGGTGGTAGCGAGGGGGTGTATTTTGTAGCATATATCTTGTGACTGGGCCGGCACGTTGTTAGAACGGATGAAAAGCGGACGTGACGACAGCTCGTAGAGGACGTTAAAGGCAGTGCCTTTAAGGCACGCCCCCAAGACTGTGGTCCGGGTGGACTACGAGATATAATGACTGATGAACACCTTCGTTCGATAATGAAGATTGCCTCAGCTCAAAGCCTGAGCCCCGACATTAATGAACTAGCATCCAAGAAAAGATGCCAGGTATCTGGCTAGGGCACATCAGATTAGATCAGTGTGTTGCAAACTGAGCAGTTTAAAGTCCTGAATGGTTGGTTTATTCATTGTTATTTTATTTTCAAATTTATTAGCCTGTGGAAAAAGTTAATGTTGATATTTACCTCAGAAGGCTGCAAATAGAAAAGAGGCATTCAATTTTTATTTAAATTGTATTTGATATGCCATTGATATTTTTTTATTATTATTATTATTATTATTTGAAACTCGATTTTGCATGTCACTATGAAGTTATATAAGCCTTGCTTGTTCAATATTCAATGCAAAACTTGTTTGAGTCCCTATTAAAAGGTTAATTTGTTCAACCTTGGCCCGCGGCTTTGTTCAGTTTTAAATTTTGGCCCACTCTGTATTTGTGTTTGACACCCCTGATCTAGGGGAAACTCTGAACATGTAATTTCTGTGTCCTCATAATCTGTTTACACATTATCATATGCTTTCTGTTACGCGTGTGGAGGAGCGATCGCATTAAATACATTTTGCTGTCTTTCTAGTGCTTTTAGTTTGTATAATTTTGCTGGGGAGAAGCGATTTCAATACAGTGCATGTACGGGTTTGTATCTGTGATCATTCCCACCCCACACACACACATGCTGCACACGTGTAAGTCGCAAGGATTGCATTGCATTACAGTTGGCTTGGCTGAACGCGTGCATGTGTGCACGTTTGAGTCAGTGATAGTCCGCCCTAGTGATGTGACAGGATATGCCAAGGCTTTGAGAGTTGTGTGTCGAGTAATTTAGGGGACGTTTCCGCGAAGCGCATATCAAAGCTTGCTTTATGTGGGCAAGGATCCGGAAATGATGACGTGTGAAGCCTAGCTACAGTGCACCCGGAAAGTATTCACAGCGCTTCACTTTTTCCACATTTTGTCATGATTCAGCCTTATTCCAAAATTGAATAGATTCATTTTTGTCCTCAAAATTATACAGACAATACCCCATTATGACAATGCAAAACGTTTTTTTTTTTTTTCAAACAATTTTGCATATTTATTGAAACTAAAATAATCACATGTACGTAAGTATTCAAAGCCTTTGCTCAATACTTTGTTGATGCACCTTTGGCAGCAATTACAGCTTCAGTATTTTTGAATATGATGCCACAAGCTTGGGACACCTATCTTTGGGCAGTTTCGCTCATTCTTCTTTGCAGGACCTCTGAATCTCTGTTAAGTTGGATGGGAAGTGTTGGTTTTCTTCCAGGATTTCTTTGTACATTGCAGTATTCTTCTTAGTTTAGTCAGGGAGGTGAATAAGAACCCAATGGTCACTCTGTGAGAGCTACAGTATTCCTCTGTGGAGAAAGGAGAACCATCCAGAAGGACAACCATCATGCCTGTATGGTACAGTGGCCAGACGGAAGCCAATTCTTCGTAAACAGTTTGCCAAAATACACCTAAAAGACTCTCAGACAGTGAGAAACAAAATTCTCTGGTCTGATGAGACAAAGATGGAACTCTTCGTCGTGAATGCCAGGCGTCTTGTTTGAAGGAAACCAGGCGCTGCTCATCATCACACCAATATCATCCCAGAATTTTTTAGGCTCTGGGAATCACTAATAATCCGCAGTTCTTTGAACGCAGATTTCTGGCCGGGACATATGGTACAATACAATCAGCAAGATAGGATGGAGCTAGACCTTTAAGTATTAAGCAGTAGAAAATGTATGGATGGAGGCTCTGTTTATTTTCTTTTAACCAGCCAGCAGGAATCAATAGCTGGACGATGAATAGGTTGTGTTAAGAAACAAAATAATTAAAAATGAACTAATTCTCCCCTGTTCTGCACATCATTGTCCAAGTTAGATTATAGTGTCATCTTTGTCTATAAGGCCATATGCCATTTTCCCAAGGTGACAGAAAACATAACACAACCTGCTATTATATATTACGACCATATTGGCAAAATACAAACACAATACATTATACACATTTTATCATACATATGTGTTCATTTATTTAGCAAATCCATTTGGTCAAACATTTATTGTGATTATTTCCAAAAGCCATTAAAAAATGCCAAATTTCAATGAGTCACATTTATGTGGTTAAGAAACAGCTGTTTGTAATTAAACATTCGGCCAGCAGGTGGTTTCTTGTGCCAAAGCACGCATGAAGCCTTGAGAAATTCTCAACCATTTAGGTCAAGAGGTTCAATGCTCCATAAGTCTTCATCTAACCATCAATAGTCCGCCTAATTGCCCCTACACTCACAATGCGCACACATAGCTCACGTGCATGTGTGTACCCCAAACGTAACTGTGGAGGAGCGACTGCATTGTAGATTTTATAAGCCACGCTCTTTGGTTGTCACACCGAAACTGTACAATTGGGGGAAACACTGCATGTGCAATAACACAGAGAAGACCTCACCTCTCAGTGGTTTGATTTCAAATGTGTGATTTCAGGTTTTGATGCAGGAGCAATTGCGGAACCCCTCGCCATTTTTAGAGGAAAGAATTGAGAGTGCCAAGAGAAGAGCAAAGCAAGTGCGTGTCAAGCTTCAGCAGGACATGGTGAGTGATGGAGTGACTTTCCTTGCTTGGCCCCTGACAAACGTGAATTGCATTTTTTTAAATGTACCTTCAGGACGGACTGCGGTCGGAAAGTGTGTGCAACTACGTCACGGCGGGTGAAGGTTTGTGTCTTTGTGTGAGCGCCAAACGCTTGAAGACATCCACTTAGTAATGAACTCTTCCCCTTCTTGCTCCAGCAGGACGCTTGTCCCGGGACCCGAGTGAAGGAGACGGTGTAGGCGGCTCATCTTCTCTTCTGCCGGCCAGCCCTGTTTGTGATGGTACCCCTCCCACCCAGGCCCTTGACAGTCCCCACTCCTCCCCCTCGTTCTCCTTCCGGAGTCTTCTACTCAGACAGCACAGCTCTGATATACACCTTCCCTCTGATTCGGTGAGCCTTCTTGTTTGCTGTGATGTCACTACGTGTGCATCTCTTCCTTGCCTGTCACAAGCATGTGCACTAAAATGGGCCTGTTGGCAGAGCGGGAAGGCTCAAATCATCGGGCCAGAGGAAGAAGACGAGGAAGATGACGGTTACGCGTTCAATGAGGTGAGTGAGTGCTGATTCATTGTTTTTGGCCATACGGCTGCTGACTCAGACCCTGCTCCCGCTGCAGATGGACGGCCCCTTCCAGGACATTGAGCTGCTGAAGTCACGGCCCGCCCACATGACCGTCTTCATGAGATATGTCTTCACCCAGCTGCTGGATCCCAACCCATTGGTAAGATGCTTTGTTGTTGTCTGTCCCACACCCCACTAGGGATGGCCGATATAACCTAAAATCTATATTGCGATATATATTGCAGCCTCCCACATTAATGATATATATCACAATACAATATTTTGTATGTAAATAATAATAGCTTCATTTCAAAACAGGTTACAATGGCTCCTAATATGGCTGCTGACGTATGTGGTAGAATATCATTTTCAGTCGTATTATTTTCTCAAAACAATTAATAATTTATAGTGTTTGCTAATTTATTGTTACGAGCTGGTGACTTTCTGTGGTAACATGGTTCTATTTAGAGTACACTTCTGTTAAAATGTCAAACACTTATTCTTTTGTTGTTTTAATACTTTACATTAATTTTGGGCGATACTATAAATTTGAGTATCGATCCAATACCAAGTAGTTACAGGGCCAGTATTGGTCATACCAATGCTGATACCGATACATAACATTTTCAAGATAATGAAAAGATAATTTTTTGAAATCGTAATTACAATCAGACAAAAACACAGAATGGCGGTGTAATTTATCAATTAAATATTTAAATGATTTCCTACTATTAGCTCTAATTTAAATCCTTTTGTCTATGCCCTCAAAGTCTTTTGTGTCCATGGACTTTTCTTGATTTTGAAAACAATAACAAAAATGACAAAAGATTATTTGATGATAAACTATATCGATCTAACCACTGTATGATCGACCTTATACTGAAACGAGGTATGGTTACTCTTGATATTTATATGTCTCAATCTACATTTGTTTACATTCGAGAGCTCTATCTTGCGGTTAGCATATCTTCCTACGGTGTGTAGTGTAGCATGTTTAGCGATTCCTAGTCCTCCGAGGATGATACTTGTAAGAAAAGTAGTTTATTTGCCACCATGGAGGTGAGGATTACTGACTTAAAAGTGGCTTTGTACTGTGGAAGGACGTTAGCGGCTTGCAATGCTGCAGTGCGTTGAGGAAGTGTTCGTTTTCTTATGACTGTCAAATTTGCGGAACACAACTAGAATGTGTCATCATCATGCCTTATCATGATTTAACGATGGTATTAAAAGCATCATCGTCTGCCAAATATACAGTATACCATTTATATCGTCTATATCACACAACCTTATACCTCACTAGCGCCACGATAAGAAGTGTCTGACGTGTGCGTCTTTCTGTGTGCACGACAGCTGTTCTACCTGTCGGTGGAGGCATACCTGAGCTCCACTCCCAAAGACGCTCGCTCACTGGCACCGCAGATCTGCTCTCATTTCCTGGATCCAGACGCTGTATGTGCCGCTATGTTGTTGATGTCAGGATATTGATGTTGTAACTAAACGCTACACTCATCATGTTTTAGCCCTTGAAGATCAAAGTATCAGAAGACTACCTTGCAGACATTGGTAAGAGCGGCAGTAAGGTTCTCCTTGGCAAGGGGTTGTGCGGTCTCCTACCTCTTCTTGTATTTTGTCCTGGCAGAGAGCCGCCTGCATGCTCAGGAGGACATCCGTGGGCCGCTGTCCGAGCTGCAGCAGCAGGTGTTGCCCGACATCCAGGATCAGATTGTGGACTACAGGTACGTTAGCCACTGTTGCACTTCTACCAGTGTTTGCACACACGCATGCATTCAGTTTAGCCAACTATCTGATTTCTCCTTTACAGCTACATTTCAGGTGCACACATGTTTGTATGTGTGGGTTAGGGCAGAAAGGGTTGCATTTCACAAACGTTGCATGCAATAAGCAATAAAAAACGCATAAATAATCTTCATAAAATAAAGGTGTGTCATTTAATTATTATTTAATTAATGTGATTGATCCTTCACACATGATACATGGGCACCCCGCTAATATAACGGTAGAGTAATGGTTTATTGGTAAACACTGCGTACATAACCCTGGCTGGCCTTTTTGGACAGGAACAAGCAGATGATGGGCTTGGGTGCTCTCTTTGGCGAAGGTGACCTACTGCTCCTGGACGGGGACCCACTGAAGGAGCGGCAGGCGGTGGACAGGCAGGTCACTGCCCTCTGGGAGATTCTGTGAGTGATGTGACCTTAGTCCTTCAGTAACGTCATGACACAGGTGGTCAGCCGCAGACCACATGAATGCTTGGCTCTCCTTCCAATCCTGTCATATGACTCAGGCTTTCTTTTTCCGCCACAGGTCAAAGCACGAAGAGGACAGAAGGTAAAAAAAAGTTACTTTGGTCTTCTCCTCTCTACCTCCATGTTCATGTTCCCCCTCTCCTACTTCCAGCTCTCCGTTGGCGTCAGCCGTGCTTCTGTACCTGCGTCAAGCCGGTGTCAAGCTGCGAGACTCCAAGGTGTTCCCTGGTTTGAGCACAGAGAAGGAAAAGTGGCTGACGTTCCTCAAGACAAAAAAGGTGAGCACAGGCACACATTGTGAGGGTCCATGTTGGCAGCGCCTCATGTGGCGTCTGCCCTGTCTCTTCAGCTAAGCGGTACGAAGAAGGAAAAAGATGGCGAGGACAAAAAGAGGAATCCCATCCTTAAGTACATCGGGAAACCTCGGAGCACATCTCAGTCCAGTGAGCGCATTTGGGTTTTTTTTGCTCCATTTTTGTTGTTTTGGTTGTCTCATTGCATACTTTTGGTTTGCTTTCATAGCATTCCATGTCCCCTTGTCCCCTGCTGAAGGTACCTGACTCTTCTCTCATGGCCTCTTTTGCTCGGCTAATTCCTGTCTGTCAGCTTTTAACCTCCATGTTTATAGTTTTTAGTTTAGTCCCTGTTAAACTTTTATCCTGCTTGACCTGCGTCTGTGTGTGCGTGTGCTTAGTCCGTCCTGGAAGTGTGAGGAACATCATTCAGCAGTTTGAGAACCACTCGGAGACCGGGGTCGAAGACGGTGACAGCCCTCAGATGCTTTCGTCCAGCAGCCAGGGATATGATGGCGTGGACAAGTAAGTCACATGACACTCATAATGAAAAGTGTCTTGTGGCGAGCAAGTGATGTTAGCATGTTGTGTTTTATGGTTGCAGTCCAAGTGTCCCTGTGCGTCTGGCGCGCAGTGAATCTTTGAAGGCTCAGGGAGAAGGTCGGAGGCGGGGCATCTCTTCAGGAAGTGAGTCTGTTCCCCGCTCTCGTAGTGACGTGGACATGGAGGACCCCAGAGAGGAGCGGGAGGGCCCCGGCCTCAGGCCACTGCATCACAGCGCCTCGTCGTCTGCTTCTGGCAGCTCCGCTCGGTAAGGCTGTTTGCAGGCGCTTTTTTAATGTCAATGTTTGAAGTCCACATTACGTGTCTCCTTTTGTCGCAGGTCTCTAGAGAACCCTACCCCGCCGTTCACGCCACGCTCCATCCGCAGGTGACTTTGCAGCTATACTTCATGAGTCTTCTGTAGATATGTGACATTTGTATGTCTGCCGTCGCACAGGAGCACGGAGTCGCCTCTGGCCCTGCTGCCGGACGAGGAGGAAGTGTGCGAAGGTCAAAACTGGCAGGAGACAGTGCCGGCACAGCTCATTGCCACGCTGAGCCCGAGAGAGGTGGAGCGCCAGGCCGTCATATACGGTACGTCCTGAAACACATTTCTAGAGGTTGTGCGCCTCTACGAGTCAGCTGACTGCTCTTTTTCCGCCTCAGAGCTCTTCACCACTGAGGCGTCACACATGCGCACACTAAGAGTGCTTGACCAAGTCTTCTTCCAGAAGATGAGAGCAGTGCTCAATGCTGATGAGCTAGCTTGCATCTTTCCCAACCTGCCACAAGTCTACGAGCTGCATGGTGAGTACACATCCGCCTGCTTGTGTCACACGCCGCCATACACTTTAGTGCGTCTCACTGTCCTTACTGCCTCTGCCCACAGCCAGCCTGTGTGAGGCCTTGAGGAAGCAGCGGGAATCTCTCATTGTTCAAGACATCGGTGATGTCATGTTGGCCAGGGTGAGCTGCCTAGCTGTCGCCATTGTTTGATTTGGCTATGATGTGTGCACACGCTCCTGCTAAAACAAGTGTGTTTGGGTGTGCAGTTTGAAGGCGCCGCTGGCGCAGAGTTTCAAGAGCAGGTGTCACAATTGTGCAGGCAGCAGTCTCAGGCACTGGAGCTCATCAAGAACAAGCAACGCAAAGACCCCCGCTTTGCCCACATTGTTCAGGTACACTTTGTTGCAGTTCACATCCGTAAGCCAAAATGGTTGCCGCTGCTTACATGCTGCTGTGACTCAATCACGTAGGAGTGCGAAGCGAGTCGCCACTGTCGCCGCTTGCAGCTCAGGGACCTGCTGGTGTCAGAAATGCAGAGACTGACCAAGTACCCGCTTCTTCTTGACAACATCATCAAGCACACAGAGGGTGGGCGACCTTGCGGGACCACCTACTGCATCATATGACCTCTGGCAACCTCATGGCCTTACCACATGTGCTCTGTTTATCCCTCAGCCGCCTGCCCTGACCTTCCCGCCCTCCAACAAGCGCAGGCCTGTTGCCGAGGAATCTTGCAATCCGTGAACGAGGTCATCAGGGAGACGGAACACCGGCAGCGTCTGGGCCAATACCAACGCAGACTTGATGCTACGCCACCATTCAAGGTAGCCATGTGACCGCATCTCAACATTAGCATGTTGTGTTAGCGCGTTTCACACCTCGTCTTGTCCCCAGAATCTGGACCTCAGCACCAAAAAAATGATCCATGAGGGACCGTTGATATGGAAAGTCGGCAAAGACAAGCAGTTAGGTCAGTAAGAAAGCAAGGAGAAAGAAAGAAAAACAGTCGTCAGCATACTGACACACCCCCTTGTGTACCCCGCCCCCAAAGACATCCAAGCCCTCCTGCTGTCAGACTCTTTGGTGCTACTGCAGCGCGGCCCTGATGAGCGGCTGCAGCTGCGCCATCCATCCCGCTGGCTGGGTGGCGGTGGCGGAGACAGCAAGACGTCCTTCAGCCCCGTAGTCAAGTTAGACTCGCTGCTGGTGCGCTCAGTCGCCACAGGTGAGGTTGCTTCTATGTGCAAACAAAGAACTTTAGGAAGCCTATCCACGTCTCCTTTTTCTGCCCCTTGCAGACAACAAAGCGCTCTACGTCATATGCGCCACTGAGAGGCAGATCTACGAACTAGTGGCGGGGACGGCGTCGGAAAAGAACATGTGAGCTGTCGTTGGCAACTTTCCTTCATTCAACATCAGTGTTTTTGAATGGCATGTGACATGTTTGTCTTTCAGCTGGAAGGACTTTCTGGAAAAAGCCATTGCCTCCGCCTCAAGCTCCCAGCCAACCAATCACAGCTCAGCAGCCATTGTCCTCCAAGTCAACCAGCCACTAAACCAACCGTTTCCTTTTCCCAGTTCACCCGCTCTCTGCGGCACGTCCCCTTTAGCAGCACGAGGCCCCGCCTTTACAGGTACATGCCAGCCTACAGACTCCTGAAAGCTTTTTTTATACCAAAGAGTACAGATACATTCCACTTGGATTTTTTACTTCCAGAAACCACTGTGATGGTGGAGTCTAACAACCAGACCCGGGGTGAAAGAGTTGCAGTGGGTGTGGCGCAGGCCGCATTGCAGGACGGTGAGGAGAAAAACAAAATAAAACAACATCAACATAGTTAAAATCTTTTATTTGTTTTCCCGTCAGTGGAGACACTGCGACAGCTCATCTTATTCGACCTACACGATGATGCCTTGTGCCACGTCTCCCCTGACACGACCAATGAAAGGAGCTTGTCAAGTGCCAGCCATGTGGAGGCAGAGATACATGGTGGCGCTGAAGTTGTAAGAAAAGGTAATGGCCATATATTTTTTTTCCTTTTTTCCTTCCTACTTTGTACTCATTCTCCTCACACACACACACACACACACACACACACACACACACACTCACTCACACACACACACACATACCTCTCCTCTACAAAGCTATGGTGGCGGGCTCTTCTTCTGTCTCTGTCCATGATAACATCACAGATGATGTCACGATGATAGCTGAGCAATTGTCTGCGCCAAGCCGGGCCACCGTGCACGGTAATGCTGACCTGATGGCGTTGTCGTTTGAGTGAGGCAAACAGCTCTTCTGATTGGCTGTTGCGATTATGGACAGGAAACATGTTCTACCTGGTCTTGCCCACCCAACAAGGCGAGAGCGCCACAGACGACCTGGAGAGTAGCCAGCCGCCAGAGGCTTTGCCGCAGTGTCACGTGATCAAAAACGTCGACGAGATATTTGGCACCATGGAAAACTTGATGAGCAAGCTGCGAGAGCTGAAAGTCAGTTTGCGGACAACCATTTTAGCATATTTATGTTGCTTGCCGTTCATCTTCACGGTGTCTTCTGACTGTGTTGGCACAGGACATAGAGAAGGAGCATCACAAGCTCCTAGCCTCCCTCCGAGAGCCAGCAGTCAATCTTGATGAGGTCGTAGAAGAGGAGGCGTGCCGCTCCGCCACAGTCTCCAGGACACCGTCTCTAGAGCGCGGCTCGGCAGACGGTAAGCCAGCACCAAAACAACATGGCGGCGTTTCACACGCTAATGTGTTGTTTGTATTTAATGCAGGCAATGAAGAAAACCCCGCCCAGCCCAAAATACTGTCCACTGGATTTTGAGGTCCTGACTGGGAGGAGACTCACTGGAACCACATTGGGCCAGTGACCTATTTTGAAGAGTAACAATCACCCCAGCACTTTACCCACGATGCATCCCCATAGACCCCTCCCACCTTTAGCCGACTGACTGTGTTGGAATTCTTCAGGGTTAGCATGTGTAAAGCCACGCCCACTACTGACTGAGCGCTGTCTTTACTACTACTACTGCTGCTTAGCTTAGCATCAAGACGTAGTGGGAGGCTGTGCTAAACTAACCCCTTTTGTCACAAAAAAAACATGTGTATGGCGAGGAAAGCGGCGCTACAGTGTTTCACTTACTGTTGGTGGATGTGAAGGAAGGAGCTAGTAGGCCACTAGACGGCGTACCAAAGTGATGACAGGATGTGATTGGTCTAGAAGCGTCACATTCTACCTCCACGTCTCTTCTACACACCCGCTCATGGACGCATCGATTTTTTTGTTGTTTTTTTAAAGTGTTGCACAAGCGAAACTACTGTATGAACTCACGTCTTTAATGTGTGTGTGTGAATGTCTGTATGCAAGTGTGTGTGTTGAACTAATGTCATCCACATCGTGTTTTGTATGTTGTCTGCCTTGGTTGTGATTGGACAAGGATGATGTCACCTTGTGACATTAAAAAGCGACCATAAACTTGATTGTTGGTTTTTTTTATACTTCTCCAATCAGTAGCAGCCATTGCAGCAGACAAGAGGCTTCTTGTTGTATGGGTCCCGGCCACTGCAATCTACGAGGAAACGAGCCAGCTGACACACTGAGAGGGACTCAAGCGGGCACACCAGTGGACGCAGCAACACACACAGCCCTCATCCGTCACGAGTTCAGACCTTCCCCAATCCAGCTCCCTTGATTAAAGCAGATCTTCAACAAGTCCTCCAACGAGCGACAAGCAGAAACGGCGAGGGCTGACCTCACAGACCTGGAGCGGCCACCATACCTCCTTACGACGGTGGCATCACCTGACGACCCACGCTGCAGACTCTGTGGCGAGGAAGAGGAATCTGCTGAACACATCTGGCTACAATACCCTGCCTGCGCCATCGACTTGGGAGTATCAATGGACGAGCTTGTCCGCCTCCCACATGGCTGTTGAGCACATCTGAGGGCTATCCTCAGGCGCCTGCGGTGATTCAACAAAAATAACATCAACAGCAGCCAGGAGGCGGGTACTGTCCCTGTAGCCCAGACATA